>NC_058133.1:240972356-241009358 GCF_016433145.1 Gracilinanus agilis
AAGAATATCAAGGGAAATAATGAAAAAAAATGTGAAGGAAGGGGGCCTGGCAGTACCAGATATTAAACTATACTATAAAGCAGCAGTCATCAAAACAATATGGTACTGGCTAAGAGATACAGAGGAGGATCAATGGAATAGACTGGGGATAAATGACATCAGGAAGACAGTGTATGATAAACCCAAAGAGCCCAACTTTTGGGACATGAATCCACTATTAGACAAAAACTGCTGGGATATTTGGAAAACAATATGGGAGAGATTAGGTCTAGATCAACATCTCACACCCTACACCAAGATAAATTCAGAATGGGTGAACAACTTGAATATAAAGAGGGAAACTATAAACATGTTAAGTGAACACAGAATAGTATACTTGTCAGATCTCTGGGAAAGGAAAGACTTTAAAACCAAGCAAGAGTTAGAGAAAACTACAAAATGTAAATTAAATGGTTTTGATTATATTAAACTAAAAAGTTTTTGTACAAACAAAAACAATGTAGTCAAAATCAGAAGGGAAACAACAAATGGGGAAAAAATCTTCATAACGAAAAACTCTGACAGGGGTTTAATCACTCAAATATACAAGGAGTTAAAGCAATTGTATAAAACATCAAGCCATTCCCCAATTGATAAATGGGCAAGAGACATGAATAGGCAATTTTCAGGTAAAGAAATCAAAAGTATCAATAAGCACATGAGAAAGTGTTCCAAATCTCTAATAATTAGAGAAATGCAAATCA
Organism: Gracilinanus agilis; assembly: GCF_016433145.1. Lineage (NCBI taxonomy): Eukaryota > Metazoa > Chordata > Mammalia > Didelphimorphia > Didelphidae > Gracilinanus > Gracilinanus agilis. Next base: position 240,973,100 of record NC_058133.1, read on the forward strand.
AAACAACTCTGAGGTATCACTTCACACCTAGCAGATTGGCTAAAATGAAAGAAGGGGAGAGTAATGAATGTTGGAGGGGATGTGGCAAAATTGGGACATCAATGCATTGCTGGTGGAGCTGTGAACTGATCCGGCCATTCTGGCTGGCAATTTGGAATCATGCTCAAAGGGCTATAAAAGAATGCCTGCCCTTTGATCCAGCCATACCATTGCTGGGTTTGTACCCCAAAGAGATCATAGATAAACAGACTTGTACGAAAATATTCATAGCTGCGCTTTTTGTGGTGGCAACAAATTGGAAAAGGAGGGTATGTCCTTCAATTGGGGCATGGCTGAACAAATTGTGGTATATGCGGGTGATGGAATACTATTGTGCTAAAAGGAATAATAAACTGGAGAAGTTCCAGGCGAACTGGAGAGACCTCCGGGAACTGATGCAGAGCGAAAGGAGCAGAGCCAGAAGAACTCTATACACAGAGACTGATATTCTGTGGTAAAATCGAATGTAATGGACCTCTGTACCAGCAGCAATACAATGACCTAGGACAATTCTGAGGGATTTATGGTAAAGAAAGCTACCCACATTCAGAGGAAGGACTGCAGGAGAGGAAACATATAAGAAAAACAACTGCTTGAACGCATGGGTCGGGGTGGACATGATTGAGGGTGTGGACTCGAAACTACCACACCAATGCAACTACCAACAATTTGGAAATTGGTCTTGATCAAGGACACATGATAAAACTAGTGGAAATGCGCATTGGCCATGGGTAGGGGGGTTGCGGGGGGGGGTTGCAGGGGAAAGGAGGAGCATGAATCATGTAACCATGTTAAACATGAATATTAATAAATGTTAAAAAAATGATTTTGGTTTTCTTTTGATAATTGACTCATACCATGTATCCTGAGCTGAGCTGAGTGTTGGTCAACACCCTCTTCAGGGGGGATTGTATTTTCATAAAAATCAAAGATTTAAAATTTTGTTCAAGAAAAAATTTCAGGGAAAGAAGCTTGCTAACTCCTTGAATCCAGAAAATGAACTTTTTGGAGAAAGATGACTGCAGAAACCTACACTATATCAAGAAGATCTAGAATGAACTTTGGGGTGCATTTGTTTGAACTGAAGGGGGTTAAACAGTTATTTTGAATGTACTGTTTTATGCCAAAGGGGACTGCCCCCTAATTGATTCTTTGTGCTTAGCAAAATATTGGTTTTGCTTTCTCTCTCTTCTATTTCCCTCTTCTCTCTAAGTATTGTAGTTTCCTCTTAGAAGGTGCAATTTTGTATGTACCTGTAGTTAGAAGATGTTTAGAGGTACAAGATGATTATGTTAAATGATCAATTGGGGAGATTAGTTCCCCAAATGATCACAGGGAGGATTGTGAAGAAAGGTATACACCCCCACTTAATCCTTAAGTGTATATGTATACTTAATCCTTAAGTGTGTGGGTGGTCTATGATCCATGTGCACTAGCGAGTAACAAATAAAAAATGACTGACTGCATCCTGAGCAGTCTGAAGCAAAGTTAAAGCTGCCTTTGGTCCATGTAAATGTGGAAGGAAGACACAGGAAGTCACACAAAGAACTGTTTTTAAAAATGGTGGTAACTTCACGTGACCAGCTTTTTCCCCTTTGAACTTGGCTTTGGAGGAGTTTGAGCTTGAGACCTCAGACTGCTTCCCTTTGGACTGCCATGTGGTTAAGTGAAAAGGCTGACTCCCTTTCCTATTTTTTTCTGGAAGGCCTACCCTCTGGAGAGGCCCCTCATCTATCATTTGACAGCCCTTTACTGATGTAATTTTTGTTGCATCATGACCTGAGAAGAATTCATTTTATATTCCAAATTTTCTCCAATTTGCTTGTGTGGTTATTATGTCCTAATATATGATAAATTTTTGTGTGGATGCCAAGTATTGCTAAGAAAAAGGTATATTCTTTTCCATTCCCATTCAGTTTTCTCCAGAGATTATTATATCTAATTTTTCTAATATTTTATTTAACTCCTGAACTTCTTCTTTGTTTTTTAATTTATCAAGTTCTGAAAGGAAAATTGAAGTCCCCCACTAATATAATTTCATTGTCTGTTTCTTCCTCATGTAATTCATTTAACTTCTTTTTAAAAAAACTGGATGAGTATAACTTTTGGTACATATATATTTAGTATTGATATTTCTTCCTCATATCCTTTAGTGTAGAATCTACTAAGTCTTGTGTAATCTGGACTGAGGTTGCATGATATTTGAATGAATCTCACATCATCTGCCTCTCTGCCCAGCAGCCCAATGGGAGTGCTTCCTTCCTCCCCTGTCTGGGGTAAGCTGGGGGTTGATGGGGCTCACATGCCATTGAGGGTTGCAGTTTGTGCACTTGGTCTCTAAAAGGTTTGCCATAACTGTCCTATACCTTACCATCTATTTATGTATACTCCTTTTGTAAAACTGATACCTTCCATCTTAGAATCAATATCAAGTACTGGTTACAAGGCAGAAGAGTGGTAAGGGCTAGGCAATTGGGATTAAGTGACTTACCCAAGGCTATGTAGCTATGAAATGTCTGAGGTCAGATTTGAATCTAGGATATCTCATCTCCATATCTGGCTCTCTATTTACTGAGCCACCTAGCTTCCCCCTTTTAACTATACTAATACTGATAAAGTACTTAAGAGTTGCAAGTATCATCCTCCCATGTAAGAATGAAAATAGTTTAATCTTATTGAATCTCTTAAGTTTTCTTCTTACTATTTACCTTTTTATATTTCTCTTTCATTTTGTATTTGGACATAACATTTTCTGTTTGGTTCTGGTCTTTTCATCAGGAATGCTTGAAAGTCTTATATTTCATTAAATATTCATTTTCCCACCCCCAACAAAATATATTCAGATTTGCCCAGTAGGTTCTTCTTGGTTATAATCCTAACTCCTTTACCTTCTAGATGTGCATTTTGAAATGCACTAACCCTGGGAGACTACCTCTCCCAGGATCTTCTACCCTAACTTCCTCAGACACCTCCTACTTCCTTTGTGGGAGGTGTCTGAGGAAGGTATGAGAGAAAGGGAGAGTGAGAGTTTTGGGGCACCTTTTTTGGAGAAGCTTTTTTTCCCCAAAAATGCCTTTTTGGAAGAAGAGCCTTGGTCCCAACATAGCTGTTGGAGATCTAACTCATAGACTTCCTAGACCTTTTCTTTCCCTAAGCTAAATAAACCCAGCTATTCTATATTATATACCTGGTAGTTTTTATTTTTAGATCAAGAGGTGATTGATGAATTCTTTCAATTTTTATTTTCCCTTTTTCTTCAAGAATATAATGGTAATTATCTTTGATATCTTATAACATTATGTCCAGGCTCTTTTTTTTTCTATCATGGTTTTCAGGTAATCTAACAGTCCTTAGATTATCTCTCCTGGATGTATTTATTGGATCAATTGTTTTTCCAATGAACTATTTCATATTTTCTTCTATTTTGTAATTTTTTTAATTTTCTTTTATAGTTTCTTGATGTCTCTTGGAGTCATTAACTTTCCTTGCACAAAACTAATTTTTAAGAAATTATTTTCTTCAGTGATTTTTTGTACCTCCCTTTTAATTTTGCCAAACCTATTTTTAGAAAGTTGTTTTCTTTGATGAATTTTTGTATATTTCTTTCTTCTTTTACTTTCATTTCTTTTTCTAATTTTTACTCTACCCCTGTTTGAACTCCTGAAAGAGTTCTTTTTGGGCCTGACATCATTTTACATTTTCCTTTGTTATTTTGCATGTATCCATTTTGACATTGTTGCTCTCTTCTTTTTTTTTTTTATCATCCCTATTACCATAGAAACTTTTTATGGTGAAGTTTTTCCTTGATCTTTTGCTTTTGTTTTTCTTCTTCTAGCTGGTTCCTCAAATGGAGGGAGTACAATCCCAACCTTGTTTTGCTGGGGCTTACTCTAGTAATGGAGGTGGCCTGATTGCCTGGAGGGGCTGTGATGGGGTGTGGGATCATACTGGTCTAGTTGAGTGCAGTGTTGTGCTGGATGAGACTATGTAGATTTTCATGTCTGTGGGTTTGCCACTTATAGTCTTGTGTGTTTGTGGGGTTTTGCTATGCACAGGAACTGTGTGTGCCTTCATTCCAGGCTAGTCAAAAGGCAATGGGATGAGATTGTGGAAGCTTCACTGGTGGCTTTCTGGGGCCTCTTGAGACACTGTCAGTTGTATTGTGCTCTCCTCTTGCTCCAGTGAGACAGATAATTACTTATCTTAGTTGAAGAATTGCTTCACCCTGTGTTTTTGTTGGCTCTGGTGCTCCAGAGTTCATTTTTATACTTGTTTGGAGGTGAATTTCTAGAAGCAGCATGGATTCTTTTCTCAATCTGCCATCTTTGCTCCAAAAGTTCCCAAGGAGAATTCTTTAAATTTCTATTTTACCCTCTTGTTCTAGGATATTAGGGCAGTTTTACTTGATAAAATTTTAAAATATGATATCTAAGTTTTTTTTTTCTTCTTCTTCTTTCTGATCATGGCTTTCAGGTAATCCAGAAATTCTTAAGTTATATCTCCTCAATCTGTTTTCTAGATCAATTATTTTTCCAATGAAATAGTTCATAGTTTCTTCTATTTTTTATTTCTTTTTATTTTATTTGAGTATTTCTTGATGTCTCATGGAATCCTTAGCTTTCACTTGCCCAAGTCAAATTTTTAAGAAAAATTTCTATTATGTTTTTATACTTTCTTCAGTATGCTAGGGCAAGCAGGGTGGTGCAGTGATTGGAGTGCTGCATCTGGAGTTAAGAAGACCTGAATTCAAATATAGTCTCAGACACTTACTAGCTTTGAACCCTGGGCAAGTCAATTAACCCTGTTTGTCTGAGTGACTTTTTATAAATATTTTAATATAGATATAGATCCATTTTATAGTTATAACATGAATTACAGAAGGAAATGGTAAACCACTCCAGTATTTCTGCCAATAAAACCCCAAATGGGATCAGGAAGCATCAGACTTGACTGAAAAAATTACTAAAATCCTTTTTTTTTTAAATTTTTTTTTTTAAATTTTAAACCCTTAACTTCTGTGTATTGTCTCATAGGTGGAAGATTGGTAAGGGTGGGCAATGGGGGTCAAGTGACTTGCCCAGGGTCACACAGCTGGGAAGTGTCTGAGGCCGGATTTGAACCTAGGACCTCCTGTCTCTAGGCCTGACTCTCAATCCACTGATCTACCCAGCTGCCCTACTAAAATCCTTTTTGAGATTTCCCTAGATATTTTTTTTTTGGTATAATTTTGGTCCAAATTTGTCTAAATACCAACTTGAATTTTCCTTAAAAAGTGCATTCTTCTTTCAAAAGTTTTTCATGTTGTGGTTTTGACTTCTTTGTCTTCCTCTGAGTTTATCTTTCTTGTCATCAGAGAAACTTTCTATGGTCAGGTTCTTATCTTGCTATTTGCTCATTTCACAAGTCTATTCCTTTACTTTTAACTCTATGTTAAAGTTGGGCTCTACTCCCAGGGTGGAACAAACACTATCTGAAGCTTCATGTTTTTCATGTTGCTGTTTTCAGAGGTAGTTGTAAGGGTTTATAATTTTTCTTCTAAGTTGATATATTACTAAGGAGACATGGTTTCCTGCTTACTAAGGAGACATGGCCTATGTTCTGTTCTGTGAGTAGCCACAAGTACTCTTCAGAGGCCTGGATCTGTGACCTGGGTCTCTGCTTCTCTGAGGCCACAAGTGCTTTTGCTTCTTTTGATCATTGAGTTGTGACCTGGGTTCCTACTTTCCTGTGGTTGCATGGTTTAGTGCTATTTTCTGCCTTAGATCTGAGAGTAGGGCCTCTGTTATTCTGAGAGCAATCAGAAGTATTCTTCCCTACCATGGAACTATGAACTTGGTTCCTGTTCCCTTATAGCTACAAAGACAATACTCCACCCTGCCCTAGAACTGTGACCTTGAACTGCATCTGGGCAATGCATCAGACTCCTGCATACTGTGTCAATAAAGGAGTCCAGTACTCTTCTTCTGACCAATTGTCTTTTCCCCTTACTACATGTAGGATGATCTCCCAATGCCTCCCCCTCTGCTGTCAATTCAGCTGCCCCCAAGTCCTGCTGCTGGCCATTATTTTTGGGTGTGGGTGGCCTGCACTATACTGGAATCTAGTCCCCCTCCCCCCATCATGGTAAGACACACCTTTCATCTTTACCTAAGTTGTCTTGGGCAGGAAGACTATTTCATCCAGTCATTTGTTGGATCTGCTATTTCAGAATTCAATCTAAGGTGTTATTTAAAAGTTTTTGGAGAGGAATTTGGATGCATTCAAATGAATTCCAGACTTTATCAAACAAAAAGATTTCAATATTTCATTATACTTTCTTTTAAAAAAATTTCTCCAACTTCAAAACAGCTTTACTTATCTATACTTCCTTTTGATCCAATTTTAAAAAGTCTTTTGGTATTCTTCTTTTTTGTGGCATCACTATTGATAATCATATAATTTGCTCCTTCTTTCCTAATTGAAAACTGAGAGAAAATAAGTCGTTTATAGCAAATAATCCTAGGCAAACAAAAGCAACCCACACAATTGATGTACTTACTATGTATACTCGCATCTCGTCTCCATTGTCTTTGTCAAGAGTTGGGGAATATTCATTAAAAATCTGCAAAGACACAGTTAGACAATGCATTGTTTTTCTGTACAAATTTCTTTTTGTATAAATTTGTCTCCTAGTTCTATTTATTTCATTCTGCGTCAGGTCATATTACACATATTGTCCTAAAAAGTTAGGAAAGAGTACTAGAACTTAATTCAGAAAAATTAGAGTTTAAATCCCACTTTTGACACTTAATTAGCTGTATTACCCCTGGCAAGTCACTTGTCTCATCTCAGCCCCTATTTCATCATTTGTAAGGTATCATAAACAAAGTCCTTTGCAAACTATTATTATTATTATTATTATTATTATTATTATTATACAGTGATCCTTCACCTATTGCAGGATTTACATTCCAGAGACCCCTGTTATAGGTAAAAATCCATGAAGTAGTGGCGTTATATTTATTTTATCATTTATATATATTTTACAGCCCTTTACTTTCCTATAAACTTTTCCCACATTCTTATTAACCTATAGGCACTAAACCAATCAGTGCCCAGGATACAGAACACAGTACTGTGTTTGGTTGCCTTTCATTCCATCAGTCAATAGTGTGCTATAATAAGTATATCTCTATGTTAGAGAATTATATATATATATATATATATATATAACACATATATATATATAACGCATATATATATGTTAGAGAATTATATATATTAAATATATTATATATATATTAAAACCTGCAATAAAGTGAAGTCAAGATAAATGAACCACAATATAGCAAGGGGTGACTGTACACTGCAAATACTATTTTTTCAGCCATTTCCCAATTTTGTAATAGGGAATCCAAGACACTTTTAGATTCTACTTTTTCCTTCTGTTTTTCTTTCTCTCTCATTTTTTCTTCATTTTTTTTTTCAGGATTAGAAAAGTATTATTTCTTTATTTGTTTTTTCCCCTCCCCACTGGTATTATTCTCCCATTGCTGCTTGTTCCTCTGTTGAGTAGTTGACAAATAGATAATAATAGTATAATACTTAATAAAAATGCCTGAAATACAGTAAGCACTATATACATGGTAGTAAGCATTATTATTATTGTTATTATTGAGTTTGATGTTTCTACCCTAAACTCTGCACATGCATAAGCGATGTATAGTCTTCTTTTGTCTTTTGATATAGGAATGAACTATATCTGATACCCACTTCCCCCTCCCCATTTCACTTTTATGTGATCTTCTTAAGTAACCCAGTTCTGAGAACAGTGAACTCCAACATTTTCTTTTTTTCATTTCATGCTAGTGTATTTCTCCTTTTGCTCTTTCTTCTCTTTATCCTCTTTAGTCCTTCAGAAAAGGACCAACTCATTTCCAGATTTTCTGTTTTTCTTATGTAATTCCCCCTCAATAACTTTTGAAATCATTAAGGTTCTGAAGGGACACTTGTTTCTTTTCCTTTTAAAATATCAATAATACACCATCATACAATTCTTTTTGCTGGGTTTTTCTTGACTCACATGGTCATATTTTAAAGTTCCTACTCTGTTCTTTTTATCAGAAATGTTTGAAAGTTCTCTTACATTAAATGTCTATTTCTCTTTGTAACACTATACTCAGCTGTTCCTGGGTAAGTTATCCTTGTTTTCAAGCTTAGCTCTTTTGTCTTTTAAAGTATTTTATTCTATGATATTTTCTCATTTATCATAGGAGCTCTCAGGTATCAGCTAATTCTGACTGTGGTCATTTGGTACTCAGACTTCTTTCTCCATACTTGCAGTATTTTCTTTTTTCTTTGATGAAGGCCTGGATTTTGGCAATGACAATGAGAAACTTCGGAGATTTTTTTTAGTTGTTTCTTTCAAGAGATGATCTTCATTTCCCCCTCTTTAATAGATCTGAGAAATTTTCATTCATGATATCTTAAAATATAATGTACAACCTTATAAAGAAAAACTATAGTTTTCCAGGAGTCCAATGATTTTTATCTGACTTCTTCTTGATCTTTTTTTCCCCCAGTCCAGTTATTTTTGATATCAGATATCCTACATTTTCTCTTAGAATCTGGCCCATTCTATTATTCTAGTACACTATATCATTGGCTTATATCAGTAGATTCATTATTTAAGACTGAAGAATTTCAAAGTTGGAAGGGACCTTAGAGTTAATCTACTTCAACCCCAATCCAAGGGAATTCTATCCACAGTATCCCTCACCAGTTATTATTAAGCTTTTGCTGAATTTCAAATGATGGGAGACCAAGATAGACTATTTCACTTTGAATAGACTTAATTATTAGAATATTCTTCCTTATGCTAAACCAGAATTAGGTGTTTTTTCTTTTGTGTGTGTGTACAAATTTCACCAGTATGAACCTGGTAATAGAGTCCAGTAATAAAGATTACAAGTATGTAGCACCATGATACTTACACCTGGTTGTAGCTCCTAATCATTTGATACAGCTTTGAGTCTTGCTCTAGATTTATCTTAGTGGTGTTATTTTTCAGGAGTGACTGATGGGGGCAGCTGGAGGGCTCAGTGGATTGAGAGCCAGGCCTAGAGACAGGAGGTCCTAGGTTCAAATCTGGCCTCAGACACATCCTAGCTGTGTGACCCTGGGCAAGTCACTTAACCCCCTGTAATAAATAAAATTTATATAAATAAAATTAATATAGAAGGATATATATATAAAAGATATTAGGGTTTAAAAAATTATTTAAAAAACAAACAAATAAACAAAAAGAGTGACTGATGGTAGGTATAGGACCAACTACTTGGTTTTTCTTTGTTCAGGACTAACCACTAGATTTTTATTCTAGTGCTTTTTGTGTCTTTGAGATCTGAGTGGAGTCTATTCCCAAACAGAAAAGTCCTTTCCTCTTGTACTGTTTTGGAACAATGATTAGAGCATTTGTCTTCTTCTGAAGGCACACTGAAGTCATAGTGGATAGAATGCTGGGCATGCAATCAGGAAGATCTGAATTCAAGTATGACCTCACTTGCTAGCTATAGTCAAGTCACTTAATTTTAATTTCCTCGGTTACAATATATGTCCCTATATTGTTATGAGGATCAAATGATGTATTTGTGAAAAGTGTTTAATGTAGTACCTGCCACATAGAAGGTGGTATATGAATGCTTTTTATCTTTTCTTCCCCACTCTCTCATTATGGAGGAACTCTTAGGTGTCCTTCAGTGGATCAGAACATTTATTTGAAAACTAACTTTATACATAAGGGGACTACTTTCCCCTTATTCTCACTTTTTAATGTTTAGAGATCTCTTTCTCTCCACTTAGTGCTTCAGGCCAGAAAAAAGATGAACCACACTAACCAAATTCTCTGACATTTTCCTGCACTGTGCACATAGTTTTGATCTTTGGATTCCAGGATTTCTGTACAAATCCTGACTGGGGCCAGCTGGCATCTTTCCCAGGGCCTTGTTTTTGTGAGGAGTAACAAGTTACTGGGAAATCAGTGTTATATAGAGTCTCAGTCTCAGAAAATACATGAGAAAAGTGGCCATGGATTTTACATGTTTGCTTCCTTTCAGGTGGATATAGACTTTCTCCATTTGGGGGTTCATTTGTAAACCACAAGCTTCCAGGAAGTGAAGACCAGTATTTTATAGCTGGAAAGGATCTTTGGAATTACTTAGTTTAACCTTTAAATTTATAGCTGAGGAGACAGGGACGTAAAAAAGAGAAATGTCTTAGTGGATTCTCAGCACACATATACAAAATAGACATGTTAGACTTGAATCCCCTCACAAAACAGGAAGCTTAATGTAGTTATAAGAATTCTGAACTTGAGCTCTGTTCTCAGTTCTGTTCACTGAGTTTGAATTTGAGCTATATGAATTTTTAAACTTTTTTGAACTTCTAATTTCTTTGCTTTAAAATGGAAAAATAAAGGGGCAGTTAGGTGGCACAATGGATAGAGTGACAGATCTGGATATAGAAGGCCCTAAGTTTAAAGGACTCTAAGTAGTGGATTCTCTACATGTTATCTTTTTCTGGAATCTTTTTCTCCATACTCTCTTTTTTAAAAATTCTTAAAAATATTTTATATTTTTAGAAACATTTTCCATGGTTATATGATTCTTATTTTTACTTTCCCCTTCACCCCCCCCCAATATCCAACACACATTTCAACTGGTTTTAATATGTGTGATCAATCAAGACTTATTTACATATTATTGATAGTTACATTGGTGTGGTCCTTTAGTGTCTACATCCCCAACCATGCCCGCATCAACCCATGTGTTCAAGCAGTTGTTTTTCTTCTGTGTTTCCACTCCTGAAGTTCTTCCTCTGAATGTGGGTAGCATTCTTTTCCATAAATCCCTCAGAATTGTGCTGGGTCTCCCCATCCCTTCCCTCTTTGTGTGGTATAGAATTTCCTATTTTTCTTATTCATTCAAGTTTCTCTTGATGCCATCTACTATTAACCCTCCCTCTTTTTTCCCTGCCCCATCTCATCTTAGACCATTTAGTGCTCCAACCTCTCTCTATGAATAATTCTTCTAATTACTATAATAGTGAATACAGTTTTTGAAAATTATACATAACATTTCTCCATATAGGAATACAAATAATTTGATCTTATTAAGGCCCATTAAGGGGTAAATTTAAGAATAAGAATTTTCTTTCTTTCCCCTCTGTTTTTTATTTACCTTTTCATGTTTCTCTCGATTTTTGTGGTTGGATATTGAATTTTCCATTTAGTCCTGGTCTTTTCTGTGGAAATACTCGGAAATCTTCTATCTTGTTGAATGCCCCTACTTTCCCCTGGAAGTATATAGTCAGTTTTGATAGGTGGGTGATCCGTGGTTGTAGACCCAGTTCTCTAGCCTTTCTGAATATCATATTCTAAGCGTTTCAGTCTTATAGTGCGGAGGCTGCCAGGTCCTGTGTGATCCTGATTGGTGCCCCTTGATATCTGAGTTGTCTCTTTCTGGTTTCTTGTAATATTTTTTCTTTTACTTGGAAGCTCTTGAATTTGGCTATTATATTTCTGGGGGTTGTCTTTTCAGGGTCTAGTGTAGAGGGGGATCTATGGATCCTTTCAATGTCTGTATTGCCCTCTTGTTGTGGAACTTCAGGGCAGTTTTGCTGAATAATTTCTTTTAGTATGGAGTCCAAATTTCTATTAATCTCTGCTTTTTCAGGAAGACCAATGATTCTCACATTGTCTCTTCTCGACTGGTTTTCTTGATCTGTCAATTTCTCAGTGAGATATTTCATGTTTCCTTCTAGTTTATCAGTCTTTTGAATTTGCTTTATTTGTTCTTGCTGTTTTAAGAGATCATTGGCTTCTAACTGCCCATTTCTAGCCTTTAGAGACTGGTTTTCCTTTTCAGTCTGGTCTATCTGGTTCTTCAGGGCTTTCAGCTAGTCATTTCTGGTCTTCAGTTTGCTTATCAATTCATTTGATTTCTGAGCCTCACTTTCCAATTGTGAAATTCTGCCTTTTAAACTGTTATTTTCTTGCCAGATCTCTTCCATCTTTCTCATAATCTCAGATTTTTGGGGGAAGGTTTGGATGTCTTTAATTGTTTGTCCTCCTCTGTTTTCTAGTTTTTTTCTGTGCAGAAGTTATCAAGTGTTTGAGCTTTTTTCTTGGTCTTCTTATTTATTTCTTGATTGGCCTTGATTGGCATCATTAAGTTTTATCTGCCAGAAGGCTGAGTAAGGCAATCTGATTCTCTTTGTATGGAGTTAGGGAGCAGTTTTTTGCCTGAGGCTACGTTGTTAGTCTCTTGGCTTCTCTGTGAACCCTCCTGGGGTCTCTGGTCTAGCTGTTTTCAGGGTTTAGTCCCTGTGTTCCTAGCCAGCTGCCCAGAGCTTTGGACTTGGCCCATGCTTGCTCTTCCACCTGAGATTTTCCCCTGAGTCTGAGAGAGCTGGGTGCTGCTGCTGCCTCTCTCAGCCCCACTCTTGTGTCCAAGGTCTTAGTTTTCCAGTCTCTTGGGTTCTCTGGTCTATTTGTTTTCAGGGTCAAGCCTCCATGTTCCTAACCAGCTGCCCAGAGCTTGGGACTTGGCCCACCCTTGCTCCTCTATCTTGGGTTTTCCCCTGAGTCTGAGGGCACTGGGCACTGCTGCTGCCTCTCTCAGCCCCACTCCAGTGTCCAAGGTCTGAGTTTTCCAGCCACCTGGGATCTCAGGTCTTGCTGCTCTCCTGGGCAAGCTCCTTGTAGTGCCAGCTAGCTGCCAAGGGGCTAGATTTTGTGCCCTTGCTCACTCTAACACTGGAGCGCAGCCTCTGACTCTGGTACTGTGGGTGGGGTTGAGGAGGGGTGATCTGCTCGTGTTTTGATGGGAGCTATTTCTCCCCCTTATAGCATCAAAGTGCCCAAATCCCATGTACCTTTGATACTGCTCCCTATTGTGGGGTCCCTTCTTTAATCTGGATTTTGTTTTCTTGTCCTTTAGATGTACTCTATATCCATTGGTAAGGAGAGAAAGTTGCCCTGCCTCTACTCTGCCACCATCTTAACCCGAAAGTCCCCCACCATCTTCTCCCTACTCTCTTAAGAACTAGGAATCCTCTTCTCATGAGTCTTCCCTGAATCATGTAGTATTCATTCTCTTCCTCTCTAGTGAAAGCCTAACCATTTTCAGCTGATGCTTAGATTGAAGCAGTCTTCTACCAGGACTTTGAAACTTGTATATGTATTTTTTCTACTGTTTCCATTGGAACTGAGAGTGCATTCAAGACTTGCTTGCCAGTGAGTACATTTTTGAGTATAGCATGATTGATGTAGAAGCTGTTTCATGGACTGGGCTTCAATTCATTCTACTACCCTGATATAACTAGATAAAAAAGCTTAGCTGGGGCAGGTAGGTAGCACAGTAGATAGAATGCCAGACCCGAAGTTAGAAGGACCTGGGTTCAAATCTGGATGCTATCACTTCCTAGCTGTATGACCCCAGAGAAGTCATTTAACCCCATTTGTCTAGCTCTTGCCTTTCTGTCTTAGAGATGTTAATAAGAAAGAAAATGAAGGTTAAAAAATACCCTAACCAATAATGATACACATAGCAGTCACTTAACAAAGAATATAGGATATGATTTAAAATACCAGCTCTGTTATGTACCAATTCTGTGACATTGGACAAATCTTTTGTCAGTTTCAGTTTCCCTTCAGGGGATTGGATTAGATGACTTCTAAGTTCTTTTCCAGTTGTACAGCTATGATAAATGTTAAAGGTATTTCTAGTTTTTAGATTAGTTTATCCATTGAAATATTTAAAATTAAAGGCATTTATTTAATTTGAAAGTAACTACCTAACTGAAATAAATTTATAAATATTGGAGATCAGCAAATTCAATTGTGTGTGTGTTTGTGTGTGTGTGTGTGTGTGTGTGTGTGTGTGTGTGTGTGTGTGTGTGTGTAGGATATCAAGTCAACATACGTGGTCACTTGGATTGCTTTACTTTTTGTTGTTTTGCAGCTGGTATCTCTCTATTTCTCAATTTAGCTTCTTTATGAGTCATTGACCATGTTCAATCTAAGATGGGGGCCCTAAAGCTCTAGGCAATAATTCCTCCCTTAAGTAGTTTTTGGGGTTGAATTATGATTCAGTGGCAAAGTTCACAGGATTTTAAGCCTGACTATAAGAGGAATATTTCTGTCCTCTAATGACAAGAGCATTTCAAACTTCATGTTTGGAGATTTCCAGAGAAATTGCACTTGAACTATGAGAGCCAAGATGGCAAAGTTAAAAAGGAAGAAAACTGAGTTGTTGAAGGAAAAGAAATAGAAAAGTGCTTCAGGAGAATAGAGCTAGAAACAAATGGTGTTGGTAATGCTAACTTGCTTGATAAATTAATGGAATGAATATAATGTGTCTACTCTGTGTAAGACCCCTTGCTAGGCAGTGGGGAAGACAAAAAATTAAGGCAAAATATAGTCCCTGGCTTCATAGAGTATAGAATCTCGACAGATGGCTATTAGCAGATGGCAAAATCTAGTTTTAGGTACCAGTCCTTAGTTATGACAGAAACCTCCAGTCAGGGACACCGGTGGAATCCATAGAAGTGTCAAAGATAGAATGGTTTCAGTTGGGTTTGAGTTTGTAGTGTTTTTTTTTTTTGCTTGTCCAGAGAAATTTAATAACCTTTAATAACCAGTTTGTTTACTGTGTCAACTTCACTCAGGCTTTATCAGAAGAAAGGGAGCATCAGGGAAATATAGTAAGTTCTTTACTCAGTGGCCTCTGATGTTTGTAAATCTCTCCATGTAGGAAAGTCAGGGAGGGATCATTTCCATCTATTTAGAACACTGGGGATTTTGGTTCCCATTACTTAGTAGTTTGTGGTTATTATCTTTTTTAAGTCTGAGAATATTTTTGTACTGAAACTAGGCAATGGTCAATATAGCTGGGTAGAATTCAGTTTGGCTAATACCTGTCTCTGGAAGGGGATTCTCAGAAAATGGACCCTGCAACAGTTGTATTGATATTTTTGTGAAGAATCTTGTAGTATAGAGCTGCTTCCTGAAGAATAAATATTGCAAGGTTAAAATTCCTTAGGACAAGTTTCTTGTTATGCTAGGAAAAGGAAATACTGAGTTGGGCTTCAATTTCTGTGTGCCTGAAAGAATCAGGAGACTTGGGTTATAAACCAAAGTCTTCCAGTTATTAACCATGTAACTTTGATCAAATTACCTTTTCTCTATATCATTTAAAAATTTGTATAATAAGAATATACATTCATGATTATTGAAATAAAGGTAAAGTGCTAAAGAAAATAAATTTGAAAAAAAATTAAGCTGCTACTCTGTGAAACACTATGCTTGCTCCATGGTATAAGGCATAATGCCAGATCTCCTTAACTTAGTCCATTTTGAAGAAATTACTTGATCTCATGGTGTTTTAGCTCACATATTTGTAGAGACTATAAATCTTATGAATTTGCTTTAGTTCTATGAAAATTACAACATGTAATAAAATGTTTAGATTTTTAAATTAAAAAATATTTTTCACCAAAATTGGGAGGGTACAGATTCAAGTTTGTATCTTGACTTATAGTTATTGGTGAATCATCCCTTCTTACTTAGAGATCATTTAGTCCAACTCCTTTTTATAGACAAGTAAAATGGGACTCAGAGAGGGAAAGTATCTTCCTCAAAGTCTTAGAATTACTTAGTGACTGAGGAGTAAATATAAACCTGGTACATTTATCTTGCTTTAGTGCTACTACACACTAATAATAATAGTTTTAAAACTAAATAAGTAATAGTAGTTGATATGCAACATATTATTTGATAACTAGTAGCAGCCCTGTGAGGTAGGTACTTCAGGTATTGTTATTCCTATTTTATAAATGATAACATTGATCTAAAAGGTTAAGTAACATGTACACAATGAATAATCAGAATGCAGTTATTAAGAACAATGGTAGGCAGAGGACATACAGAGGCAAAAAAGGAAATTGTCTCAAAGTCAAGGAGATTATATTGTTCAGGAGGAGACATGTATAAATAAACAAAAGTGAAATTCATGTGGAAAAAATACTGGTGAAAATGATCTCAGTCTCTTCAAATTTCTTAGCAATTTACCTAGACCTCTCCTTTTTTATTCATCTCACTTTTCTTTTAGTTGTTACTTATATTCTTTATCTTCTCCCACTGGATTTTAAGATTTTTGAGAGCAGAGCCCAAAACTAGCAAGTCCTGCTTCAAATGTACTTTTTGATATTCAAGGACTATATGAACACAATTACAAAAATTTCTCATTTAAAGAGATATCAAAATAATTGACAAATATTAATTGCTTATAGGTAGAATGAGTTAATATAACAAAAATGACAATTCTAAGTTAATTTACTTTATTCAGAAGCACACCAATCAATTAATTGTGATTGTTTATGGAGCTAGAAAAAATCATAACAAAATTCATTTGGAAGAACAAAAGGTCAATAATATCAAAGGAATCAATGAAAAATGTGAAGGAAGGTGGCTCAGCAGGACCAGATTTCAAAGAATATTACAAATTAGTAATCATGAAAACAATAGGATACTAGCTACAAAGTAGATGTTCGGTAATCCCAAAGATTCAAATTTGGGGGCAAGAACTCACTATTTGACAAAAATTACTGGAAATAATTGAAAGAAGTTTGTCAGAAAATATGCATAACCCAACGTCTCAAGCCATATACTAAGACAGGGTCAAAATAGAGAAAGATTTAGACATAAAGGGTGAAATCTTTAGTAACTTATGGTAGTATGGACATCTCTATAAATAAGAGAAGAGTTTATAGCCAAACAAGAGAAAGAAAAGGTCATGGGAAGTAAAATAATTAATTTTGACTACATGAAATTAAAAAGGTTTTGAATAAACAAAGCTAGTGCAGAAAAAATTAGCAGGAAAGCAGGAAACCAAGAAACTGGGAAGGTTTTTATTGCTATTTTCTCTGACAAATGCCTCATTTCTCAATTATATCCGGAACTGAATCAAATTTATAAAACAAGAACCATTCCCCAATTGATAGTCAAAGGAAATGAACAGGCAGTTTTCATAAGAAGAAAACAAAGCTATCAACAGTTACATGAAAAAAAATGTTCTAAATCACTTTTTTTTTTTTTAGAAAAATACAAATTAAAGCTATTCTAAACTATTATGTCATGCTCGCTATATTGGCTAAAATGGCATATTCTGGAGAATATGGAACTATGGAATTAAGCCTAAAGATCTATCAGACTGTGTGAACCTTTGAACCAGTAATATCACTAGCAGTTCTGTAACCCAAAGAGATTTTAAAAAAAGAGAGAGAAAGGGCCTATTCATACAAAAATATTTATAGCAATTCTTTTTCTGGTAGCAAATAATTGGAAACTGAAGGTATGTCCATAAATTGGGGAATGGCTGAACAGGTTGTGCTATGAAATTGTCTTTTCAATGAGATATTTCATATTTTCTTCTATTTTTTCATTCTTTTTATTTTGTTTTATTTTTCTTGATGTCTTCTGAAGTCATTAGCTTCAATTAGCCCAATTCTAATTTTTAAAGACTGAATTTCTTCCATGACCTTTTGATCTTCCTTTTCCATTTGGCCCATTCTACTTTTCATGCAACTCTTTTCTTTGTTGGATTTTTTTGACTCTTTTTTCAAGTTCACCAATTTTGCTTTTTTATCCTATTTTATTTTTGCATTGCTTTCATTTCTTTTTTTTCCTATTTTTTTCACTCTGTCTCAATTGATTTTTGAACTTTTTTTTAGTTCTTCCAAGGCTTGAGACCAATTTTCATTTTTCTTTCTTTCTTTCCTTTTTTTTTTTTTTTTTTTGCATGTGGTTGTTTGGATCTCTCCATTTTTATCATTTTTAGCATTTTAGCCGTTCTGATAGGTATGAGATATCTTAGAATTATTTTGATTTGAATTTTTCTAAGTAATGAGTTAGAGTATTTTCCTATTTGCCTATTATATATGGCTTTGATTTCTTCATCCAAAAACCATCTGCTCATATCTTTTTGAACATTTATCAATTGGGGAATGACTCTTATTCTTATAAATTGGACAAAAGTCTCTCTATATTTTAGATATAAGAACTTCTGAGAAATTGTCTATAAACTTTCCCCCCACCCCAATTTTCTACTTTCTTACTAACCCTGGCTACATTACTTTTATTTGTACAGAACCTTCTAAATTTTATGTAATCAAAATGAAAACATTTTACATCACACAATACAATCTCTTGTTTATTCATAAATTCTTCTGTCTATAAGTCTGATAGGTAATATATACTCTGTTATAATTTGTTTATCATATCTCCCTTATCTTAGTTAATCATATAAGCTATTTGTCTATACCTAGTTGCTGACAAAGTACTTTCAGTCTATATCAACAATTTTTGTTAAATAGTGAGTTCTTATCCCAGAAACGTGTATCTATAGTTTTGTTAAATACAAGGTTACTGTAATCTTTTACTACTATTGTTGTATGTCTAGTCTATTCCACTGATTTACCTTCCTATTTCTTAGCCAATAGCAGTTTTGATAATTACTGCTTTGTAATAGATGAATATCTGATACTGCTACACCAATTACATTTTTAAAAATTAATTCCCGGGGGCAGCTGGGTAGCTCAGTGGAGTGAGAGTCAGGCCTAGAGACAGGAGGTCCTAGGTTCAAACCCGGCCTCAGCCACTTCCCAGCTGTGTGACCCTGGGCAAGTCACTTGACCCCCATTTCCCACCCTTACCAATCTTCCACCTATGAGACAATACACCAAAGTACAAGGGTTTAAAAAAAAATAAAAAAAAAATTAATTCCTTTGATGTTCTTGATCTTTTGTTCTTACAAATGAATTTTGTTATTATTTTTTTCTACCTTCATAAAATAGTTTTTGGTAATTTAATTTGGATGGCATTGAATAAGTAGATTAGTTTAGGTAGGATTGTCATTTTAAGTATATTGACTGAGTACACCCATGAACAATTCATATTTCTCCAATATTTGAATCTAATTTTATTCGTGTAAAAAATGTTTCATAATTATGTTTATGTAGTTCTGGGGATTAATTGCAGACTAAATAACGAGTCTTTAAAAATGAAACAATAAATAATTTTATTAAAGAGAATAGTAAAAATGAGACAACATACCAAAATATGGGATAGAGCAAAAGTAGCAAATAGAAAAAGACATATCTCTAAATGCATATATCAATAAAATAAAGAACAGATAAATGAGTTGTTTAATGCAATTTTAAAACTAGAAAAAGAACAAATTAAAAGCCTCCAACTAAAAACAAAAACAAAGCGGATTATTTAAACTGCATTTAATATTTCTCCTTTTCTGTGCCCTAATATATGATCAATTTTTGTAAAAGTATTGCTAAGAAGAAGGCATACTCCTTTATATTCCCATTCAACCCTCTTGAGATATCTACTATATTTAGCATATTTCTTATTCTATTCATGTGTTTGATTTATTTCTAATTTATTTTTTGCTTAGATTTGCTTAATTATTGGAGAAGAAAGTTGAAGTCCTCAACTATTAATGTTTTATTATCTATTTCTATTAACTTTTAGCCTTTCTTTTAAAAATTTTGATGCTATAAGACTTGGTGCATATAAGTTTAATATTTAAATTTTAAAAATTATTTTATTTATTTTTTACCAATTACAAGTAATAGCAAATTTCTACACAAATTTTCTTAAATGATATGATTAAATTTATTTCCCTCTCTCCCTTCCCTTCTTCCTCTTGGTGAAGGCAGGTGACGATCTAGGTTACATGTATTATTATGTGTAACATTTCCATATTGTTCATTTTTATGAGTAGTCTTATAAACCAAAACCCTAAAACATAAACTCAAATAATTGAAAGATTGTGTTCTTTCATCTGCTTTCTAACTCCAATAGTTCTTTCTCTAGGAGAAGGATAGCATTCCTCATCATAAGTCTTTCAAGATTGTCCCAGATCATTGCATTGCTGAGACTAGCCAAGTTTTTATAGTTCATCCTTGTACATTATTACTGTCACTGTGTACAGTGTTCTAGTTCTGCTTATTTCACTCTGGATCAGTTCATGTGGTCTTTCCAGTTATTTTTTTCTGAAATCATCCTGTTCATCATTCTTTAGAGTACAATAGTATTCATCACCATCATGTACTACAATTTGTCCAGTAATTCCCCAAATGATGAACATTCCCTTAATTTCCAATTCTTTGCCACTACAAAAAGAGCAGCTATAAATATTTTTGTATAAGTATGTCCTTTTCTTCTCTTTTAAAAAAAATTTCTCTGGGATAGACTTAGTAGTGGTATTAATGGATGAAAGGGTCTAATTCTTTTTATAGCCCTTTGGGCATAATTCCAAATTTTGCTCTAGAATGGTTGTATCAGTTCGCATTTTCAAAAGTAATGGATTAGTGTCCCAACTTTGCCACAACCCATCCAACATGTATCATTTTCTTTACTGTCATATTGGCCAATCTGATAGGTGTGAGGTAGCACCTGAGAGTTGTTTTAATTGGCATTTCTCTAATCAAGAGGGATATAGAACATTTTTAAATATGATGATAGCTTTGGTTTCTTCATCTGAAAACTGTCTAGTCATATCCTTTGACTATCTGTCAATTGGGGAATGACTTGTATTCTAATAAATTTGATTTAGTTCTTTATGTAGTTGAAAAATGATACCTTTATCAGAGAAATTTATCATAAAATTTTGTCCCATTTGTTGTTTCCTTCTAATCTTGGTTGCATTGGTTTTGTTTGTACAAAACCTTTTAAATTTAATATAATCAAAATTATTCATTTTACATCTCTACCTTTTGTTTGGTCATAAATTCTTCACTTCTCCATAGATCTGACAGTTAACCTCCTATGATCCCCTAATTTACTTATAATATCACCTTTTATGTCTTAATCATATACTCATTTTGACCTTATCTTGCACAAACGCCTTGGAGACAATTGTTATTTTAAAAATTGTTATTAAAAAAAACAGTATCTCTTTTATTTTGAGGGAATACAAACAGAACAAGGGGTTTCTAACTCTAAGGAATCTAGCTAATTTCCTACAATCCTCTACGTCCCTCACAAGAGGGAGCCTTCTGTTTCTTCTGGCTAATATAACTCCCTGTTTCTATTGTTGAGTGAAAAAGGGAGGATGAGGATGGGAAAAAAGAAGGGAATAGAAGGTAGGGACTAGGAATAGGAAGGGAAGGAAGGAAGGTAGCTGGGGTAGTCTCCCAGCCCCAGTGGGAAATTTACCTGAGCCCTTTGGAGCTCAATAAAATCAGGCTACAGTTTAGGGATAGAATAGCTGGGTTTATTTAGGTTATTTAATTTTTATTAATTTAATTTTTATTAATTTAATTTTTATTAATTTATTATTTATTTTGGTTAGGAAAAGTTAGGTAGGGGAAAAAGGCTCTCTTCCAGAAGGGGAAAAAGACTCTCTTCCAGTAGAAGAAAAAGGTGCTCCATTGGTCTGGGAAAAAGGCCCACCAAAAGCCACACTCTCTTTCTTCTTATATACTTTCTTCAGACACCCCCCACAAAGGAATTAGGATGTGTCTGAGGAAGTTAAGGTAGAGAGTCCTGAGAGATGTAGTCTCTCAGGGTTCTGACCATTCAAAAACACACATTCTCCCCTGTGATCCTTTGGGAGACAAGTCTCCCCAATGGATCATACCAAACACAAATAAATTTAAAATCACAATAAAATAAAGGGTATATACATCAATACAAGGGCGAAATGGCAACAATTTTTTACAACAAAAGAAAATCAAATACTTGGCTCTTTTTTACAAAAAAAAAATCAGCCCCCTTCTTTCACAACAAAATATATACATATAAAACGAATGCATTTAAACCAAACAAATGAATTTTGACAAAACAAATGAATTTAAAACCCCCCAAAATTCAAATTTGGACATCCAGTTTTTCACTCAGGCTCCTAGATCAGCATGCAGTCTTTATGGGCTTCTCCTTCTGGATTCCAGGAGGCAGTAAACTTCTTTCACTAAAGTAACCCAGACTTCATATGAAATAAAAACACATTCCCCCCCTGATAAGGATAGAAAGAAACATTGAAATCACATAGGGAAAACATGGTTGAGGCATGAAGCATATGAATCACTGTCAATTTAAGTCGTCAGAAAAAATAGCACACAAAAAACGTAAAATAACTATTGGATGAAAAATTCTAAATATTCAGTAGTAAATTTTATATGAAACAAAATCACAATAGGTCTTTGAATAATGCCAAATTAAAATAATCCATGTGCAACATCATGCACTTACCCACTTAGCTGCCAGGACCACAGTCAACTACCATAGTAAGAGAGTTAGAAAAAGGGACTAGATTTTTATTTATTGGTCTGATATTATGCTGTTTCTTCTTTCATCATTGTTTCTTCTCAGGGATAGAATATGGAGCCAGAACAGCCAATTGTTAGGTACTTGACATAAATTTCACAGCTAACCCTTAGTAGTTGGTTTGATTTATTCCCCAAAAGCTGTCTCAAAAAAAAAAAAAACACTAAGTTCACCCTAGGGGGTCTGACCCCTAAGGTAAAACCTCAAAGCCGATCTGACAGGATTTTTTTAGATAAACCTTCTGAAAAGCATAGCAGGTATGGTAGGATCCTTTTCTAGATCTTTCCCAGTTAAATGGAGTACCTCCAAAAATGAATTAGGGGTATACTCCTTCTCCACAGTCAACAGGTGAGGTAGATGAATTCAGATAAGCCTGCCTTTCCTCCACCATTCCTGGATAGGAAGCCCTTGACCTCCCACAGAAAGTCAAGTCATTCTAGCAGTTGTCATTTCCAAACTGTTCCTCCTCTGCCTTCTGTCTGCTAAAATCCTTTCTCTTGAGTTCCTAGTATGTGCCTTAAAGGCAGCCTTCCACTTCTCTTAAATTTTATTCTATCTCTATCCTTTTCCCATTACACTATACAGTGTTTGGATGGCTTTCTCAAGCTGTGGCTGCCATCTACATGTCTGCCTTGTGTAAGAGGGGAAAATGGGAATTATTATGGCTAGACTAGATATTTAAGGTTTGGTCGCCAGAAATCGATTAACTCAATTTCAAAATAAAAGAGACCCAAGTCAAGATGACCTTTATGGTGATTTATTTACACTCAGGAAGGTTGAAGGTAGGGAAAATGAGAGAGAGAAAAACTCTGGCCCGGACCAAAGGACTAAACCAGGTAGGGATTCAGAGGCCTCAGCAGAGGGGCACAGAGGTTAATTAAAAAAGGCTTCTAGCCACAAGGCCTCCTCTAAGAAGAGAGGCCTCCTTGAGGTTAGAGCCTCCAGAAACACCAAGGGAAGAGAAAGAGAGTCAGCCTAACTTACCCATGTGACAATTTAAAGAGAAGCAGTCTGAGGTCTCACCAGAGCTCCTTCAACACCAAGTTCAAAGTGCCAAAAGCTCTCCACAGGAAGTTACCATCATATTTAAAAGGTAGCAGATTTTGTCACTTCCTGCATCCACCTCCAGTTTCATGTGGACAAATGGCAGCCTCAATACTGTTTTGGACTGCCCAGGGGGCAGTCACTTGTTTTTGATTTGTCACTTACTATCACACGTGGGTCACAGACCTCCCCCTCCCCACTTAATTCTAAGTTGGATGGGGTGACATTCCTGGTGGCTAAAGTCTAAAGAATGAATGAGGGTGAGATAATTCCATTACACACCTGAAAGTGATTTTAGTGGTACTTGCCTCTGAGGTATAAACTCTCAAGTGAAGCTGACAAAGTGAGGCTACCATCACATAGCTTCCCCAAGGATGATTCCATGGTATTTCACTGGAGATGTTTGTGATTCAATCAGGTGCAGCCATCACCCTGGAGTTCAGAGACCTTTCTCTCGAGTTGTCCATGGCTATACTGTTTCATACTCCACTCAACTATTTCTGTCACTTTAGAGATGACTAGGGGATTTGGAGAATGAGGTAACCACATTCCCTATTTTTGTCATCTTCCCACTGAAACAACATTTAATAATATATATTTTTAAATCAGAAAATATTATTTGTGAAATTGGCTTGTTCTATGGTCAAGGTTTTATCAAGGCTTTCCTTGTATATATCTATATGTATGTGTGTGTGTGTGTGTGTGTGTGTGTATGTTGTTTCCAAAGAAATTTTGTAGAAATAAGAAAATAGGAATCTCAAGATCTATCTATCATCTCCAGATAATCTGATAAAGACAGTTTAGTTGATAAGGAAGTAAAGGACATGGAAGATCTCTCCATCAGCTCATGCTGCTGCTCTGTCTCTCTTGCAGCCTGGAGTTTATTATATATACTTCAAGACTTATTTAACACAAAAGAACCCTCCAGAAACTTTGCGTTTGCACAGAAACACAAATTATGTCATATCAAAGCACAATAAAGTTATAGTTTTACAAAGAACTTTCTTATGAAGATAATCGCACATGAGAAAAAAGTCCCAAGGTTGAAAATGAGCCTCACTTTGTCTAAAAGTTATTTTGCCTGAGCTTGCCACTCTGTGACCTTGGAACGCCTGGAACAGAGTATATATCTCTATATACCCACAGCTGCAGCTTTACTCTGCTGAATGAAAAAAGGCTATTAACTCATTAAGTGCTGGTTTACTAAGAACTTAAAGTTTTCCTAAAGGCTATAATGTTTTTCAATAAGAAAAGGTGTGGATCATAAAAGGGGTCAAAATAGGAGTCTCAGATTTTCATCCATTTAAAACTCTATTTCTCTTATTGGCCTCCCATATAGGAATATGTGTAAATAACTGATATCACTTTTATTTAATAATGCTCCCATGATTTCTTCAAATTGTCTGGGATTCTCCCCTCTTTCAAATACCTGTGCCACTTCCTATAACACTCACTTTACAAATACATGAAACACATAAAGTCCATGTCACATTGTTCTCTGACACTGATCTCAAGTGTATTCCATATATGCTCTTTTGCTCTGGGGATGGGTCATATACAATTTCATATCTGAGCCAGAAAGGAAGTCTTTCATGTAAAACTTCATTTTGTCATTAGTGTTAGTTAGCAAGAAAAATAGAGGCTAAAGAATTGTAAGGGGGATAAAGGGGGGTTTTGGTTGAATATATTAAAAGGTGGTTGCCAGGGGGAAAATCCCCAGTTAAGGAATAACCTCATGTCAAAATTGACTTTTATGGAAATTTATTTACAATTGAGAAGAGGTAGAAGAAATAAGGAAATAGGAATCTAACAGAGTATGTAAATTACTACCATCCCCTAGGTAGATCTAATTAAGCCTCAGCCGAGGGTCAGAGGGCCAGAGGCCCAAAGGTGAATGAAGCAAAGCTTCATTCACAGAGTCTCTATTAAAGGGAAGTTCCTTAAGAGAAGTTCAGGAAGATTCAGTCTTTAAACTCACCATGTGGAATTTCAAAGAAGATATTAAGAGCAGTCTCACCAAGGTTTCAGGGTCCCAGCCAGTACTCCTCTAAGAACCAGAAGAGCTAGAAGACTCAGCCCAGCTGACTGAGGTCTCTTTTTAAAGGGGTCACTTATGTGTCACTTCCTGTGCCTCCCTCCTAGTTTGCATGTCCAATCACAACAGACGCTTCTCTTAGTACTGCCTAGAGGGCAGTCAGTCTATTCATCACCCACTCTAGCAAACATGGGTTACAGACCTCTCAAAATTGGAGGTGTTCTCACCTTTGGTGATTAAATCTAAAAATGGGCACTGTAGACTTAATCTTATTGTCACAGAATCATGGAAATTATAGTATGTCAAAGAGACATGAAAGAGAAGGAAGGACTCACAGGACTTTTAGAATTGGAAGAGATTAATTGACCTAGTACAAACCTTTAACTTCATATATGAAGAAACTGAGGCCAACAGATGAGAAGAAACTTGTCCAAGGATAAATAGTAAGTTAGTGGTTAACATTTTTGTCATCACTTATCACTATTTGTTTTGACTATCACAAAAAGGACAAAATTTGTACAAGATCTATTATCTCCATTTTATGGATTAGGAAGCAGAAACTTAGAGAGGTTAAAGGTGACTTTAGCTGAGGCCACGTATCCAAAAAATGTTGGAGTCAGGTCTACCTGACATCAGGTATCACCATACCTTTCTACTATGTTGCAGTTTGTCTCATTTCTACAATCTGGTTCTTCTGGCTTCTAGTTCAATTCACTTTCCACTAAATTCTACAATCTACAATCTACAAAGACAGGAAAAGAATTTAGTGAAAGTGAGGTTTGAATAAATCATTCATAGCTAAAGAGAAAGGTATTCTTATCAAAGCAAAAGCTGAAAAGAGAAAGGATAATAGAAAAATGAAGAACAAAAACCCCTAGCATTATTTAGAGGTTGGTTTTTCATAAGATGTAAGAAAAGAATATGTCTAAATAAAATGAGAGGAAGCTAAATTGTGACCAGTGTAAAATGCTATGTTGCTTAGTTTGTTGCTTGTTGTCCTTCCTACATGTTGGGGCCAATGTACGGTGCATCTGATTGTGCCTTATCAGACCAATACAAACTTTAAAGGCTCTACCAGAGGTCAGGCATAAATAATCATTATGAACACTTGGGATGAAAATGCCTCTAACTTTGTGTATCTCATGTTACTTTTGAGCTATTGCAGTTCTGCTTTGCTCATAGAGTATAGCACCATTTTTGACAGTCCTGTGCCAGTGTCACCCATGTTTCATAATAAAAAACCAAAGTTCTTCATAGAGATGTTGAAAGTGTCCTTGTATCACTTCTTCTGACCTCTGTATGAGTGCTTACCTTGTGTGAGTTCTCCATAAAATAATCTTTTATTTAAAAAAATTAAAACTTATTTGTTTGTTAAATTAAAATTCCCAGGTATCTCCTACCTCTTCCCACACTCTAAAGAAGTAAACATTTTCCAAAAAGATATATGTAAATATATATCTGTAATAAATCCATGTCTCTATCCATTTTTTCCTCTGGAGGTAAACATACACTAGTTATTCTTCAAACAATATTACTCTTCCTGTATATGATGTTCTCTTGGTTCTGCTTGTTTTACTCCATAATTTCATGTAAGCCTTTCCATTAAAAAAATTAACTTTCTTGTCATTTCTTACCTTGTAGTAGTATTCCATCATAATCATGTCACAACTTATTTAGTCATTAAAATTATCTTTTATGCAAACATAAGTTTGGTATTCGAACAATGTGGCCAGTTTATTGGCATTGTGCTATCTGCAGAAGAATTTGAATGCTTGACAGTTCAGCTGGAGAAAGGACTGAAATATTTAGTATCTAATATTGTCAAATAATCTTCAAAATTTTCCTAATGCAATTCAAATAAAATGATTCAATTTCTTGGCATGGTATTGGTATAGTGTCCAGGTTTATAGGTACACAATTATGAGATCAGCACACTAACTCTGTAGACCTTTAGTTTGGTAGGCAGCCTGCTCATTTTTCTTTTGAGTCTTCCAAACAGTTAGTTTTGGCAATCTCATTAGCTATGTATGCATCCCTGGAAAATATACTACCAAGAAAAGTGAACTTACCCATAGCATTCAAAATGTCTCCATTTGCTGTAACTGATGGTTCCACATGTGGATGGTGTAGTACTGCTAGAGAATCTCTGTTTTTCTAATATTAATTGTCAGACCAAAATTAGCAGAAGGAACAGAATTGATTCATATTCTGTTGCAACTCAGTCTCACAGTATAGATTAAATAAACAATCATCTCTAATTAGAGAATCATGCACCAACTTTCCCTCCATGTTAGTCTTGGCATGTAGCCTTTTCTAGTTAGATAATTTATTGTCAGTGTGATGTCATTTTTGTCCTTATTGAAGGCATCCAACATTACTGAAAACATCATGGTAAAAATCATGGGTACAAGTACACAGTCCTTTAATCCACTAGTGACTCAGAAAGAGCAAGAGCACTGTTCATTATTCAGAATTCCTGAAAGCATGCCATAATGGACCTGTTATACAATATTGATGAACTTCTCTAGGCAACTAATTTTTGCCATGATCTTCTACAAGTCCTCATGACTAGGTGTATCAAAGACTTTAGTTGAATTGATGAACACTATATAAATCTCTATTCTACTCCTGCCATTTTTCCTGGAGTTGTTTTCTGGTTTAACTAGCAAGACCATAGAATGAATTTTATCAGAAAAAGAAAAAAAAATTTTGGTAGGACTCAGCTTATTTCATTCTATATTAGTTCATGTAAGTCTTTGTATGCTTCCCTGTATTCTTCCCATTTATCATTTTTTATAGCATAGTAATGCAGGGTAGCTAGGTATTACAGAATGCTGGCCTTCAATCCATAAGATTCATCTTCCCGAGTTCAAATATGATCTCAGATACTTGCTAGCTGTGTGACCCTGGACAAGCCACTTAACCCTGTTTGCCTTAGTTTTTTCATTTGCAAAATGATCTGGAGAAGGAAATGCCAAATCACTCCAGTATTTTTGCCAAGAAAACTCCAAGTGGAGTCACAATTGAGTTGGATATGACTTAAATGTCCCAAAAAAAACTATAGCACAGTAATAATAATTACATCCATGCATCACAATTTGTTTAAAAATTCTCCATTTAATGGGTATATACTTTGATTCAAATTCTATAAAAAAGTATTGCTATAAATATTTGATGTATACAGGGACTTTCTAATTCTCATTTATCATTGCATATAGATATTTATTCACTGTTAATTCCAATTTACTTCCCCAAATTACTTCCCATTTAAAATAATTGTACATTTCATAGATCCACCAAAAATATATTAGTGCTCCTTTCATATCACGAACATTCCAACTTTGATTATTGCATCTTTTCTTTTTATCATATTTGTCAATTTGGAGAGTATGAAGCGAAACCTAAAGGTTGTTGTGATGTGCGTTTCTTTTATTATTAGTGATCTGAAGCATTTTTTCTTGTGGTTATGAATATTTTGTGATTATTCTTGAGAACTGATTGTTCATACTATTTGACTACTTACCCATTAAAGAATAGCTATTCATCACAGAGAGACATATAGAGATAAATACAATATTTTTATGTATCTTGGATAATGATACTTATCAGAGAAATTTGATACAAAGATTTTTGTTCTCATTTAACAACTTCCTTTTTCCTGTTATAAGGAAGAGAGGGTTTAAGTAAGTTTGCAGAGGGTCCATCCCATAAAATCACCCTTTTACACTCCTTCTGAAGCTGCAGCTAGGGATGGAGTGGTGTTTGGTCAGCACACTCCCAGAGTCCTCCCAGGTCAGTCACTCAACCCCAAGACTGTGGGTGGGTGGGAAACTAGAGCTGAAGCTGTGGCCCCACACAGATGCTCCCAGGATTTAATTGTTGACTATCTGCCACTGGAGTAATATGCTCCCAAGTAAAGTGTGAGATTGCCTACCAGCACGGCTGCCCCCAGAGCTTGCTCCCTGTTGATTCCATAGTATTTGCTTGGTGTACTTCAATCATGTGAAAGTTGATTGTGAGGTGTTATTTTTTTTAAACCCTTAACTTCTGTGTATTGACTTTATAGGTGGAAGACTGACTTTATAGGTGGAAGATTGGTAAGGGTAGGCAATGAGGGTCAAGTGACTTGCCCAGGGTCACACAGCTGGGAAGTGTTTGAGGCCGGATTTGAACCTAGGACCTCCTGTCTCTAGGCCTGGCTCTCAATCCACTGAGCTACTCAGCTGCCCCCCGAGGTGTTATTTTTTATTGTTTGCTGAAGAATTTAGAGAGTAAGGTAATCTCACATCCTATTTTGTCTTCTTGCTCTTGCAGGAGAAACTATAATCATATCTTCGCCAAATTTTTTGAACTCCCTGAGTTATTCTATGAAAGAAATTTAGTTTCTTTTTATAGAGATTGTTTTCTAATTGGCTTGTTGAGCCACAAGCTGCATTCAATATTAACTGCATATCCATTCTCTAGAATCTCCAAAAGAGTATCTTTTCTGAATGGATGAGTTCTGTGTTGATGAGTGGATAAGCAACAGCAGCCCAGAAAAGGAAATGAACATCTTGGAATATTTTCTGTGGATTACTATTTTTAAAAAATCCAATGCATGATGTGATGAAAGATCAGTAGAATTTCTGTACAAACATGCTCAATATAAATTTGGTCTTTTTTTTTGTGAATATAATTTCAACATATTCCTTACTCACCATTTGATCTTGGGGATTTCATTTCCCTTCTCTGAGGTTTGTTTTCCATACATGTAAAATAAGAGTGTTAGACTGGACAATTCCTTATCACTAAATTCTGACTATCATCATCTTAAGTTTCATTAATGAGAATAACATGTGTGTATTTATTCAGCTACTTATTATATTTGTTGTTTGGATTAGGTTTTGGGGCATCTTTTATGTTCATCTGTGTCAGTAGTGGCAATAAAGGAGGGCACTGTGATTTTTAGGTTTCTTGGGTGGTCAGCAATCCTGCTCTGGTCAATTAAGGATCCTTTTGGGGGGAAAAAAACAACCAATGGAAACATTTAAACATGAAAAACAAACATGTTTGGGCTAACTCCACCTAGCTAAGAGGTGAGATAAGAGTCATATTGGTGGCCATGGATTTGACCTGCTTTGTATATGCTGCCTTTTTCTCATTGAACTTATATTCAGAGGGTGGAGATGAGATGGTGGAGTAGAAGCAGGGAAAGCTTGAACCGCCATGAGAATTCCCTGCAACTAACCTTAAAATAACACTTCAAAATGAATATTGGAATGAAAGGACCAACAAGGGGATGGAGTGAAATAAATTTCATGTAGAGAATTTGAAAGGTAGGCAATAAGGTTCTAGTTCACTAGAGTGAGAGAAGAGTACAGCCCACAGCTAGATCACATTGAGGAGTACCAGCGTAAGCCAATAGTAAGCCCCCCTACCTCACATCTATTCTTCCAGGTTCTGAAACTGGGCCCAAGTCAACCTTGTGACCCTGGGACCACACCTAAGCCAACAGCAGTGAAACCACATACCTCTTAGAGTTCCAAGCCTCAGCAAAAGCCTGCAGTGAGGCCCCCAAGTCTCAGCCCAAGGCAGTCAGCATGGCACCTACCAGGTGTAAGCCCTTGTTCAAGGCTGCAGTGGGGTCCTGAATCACAGTTCAAGGTGGTCTGAGCAGCACACTTGGTCTGTGTAAGTGCAGAGTGAGGCCAGAGCTTTATCTAAACTCCAGATAAAGTTACAAGCCCTCAGGGCAAGGCAATCCACATTGGGATTGACCTGATCAAGCCCAGATTGAGACCAAAAACCTCTGCCCAAGACTAGACTAGACCCTAAATCCTAGTGCTCTGAGCTTTGTAAGTCTTAAGTAGTCCCGGGGGAAGATTGAGTAAGAAAATAGCTTTCAAAACTCCCAGCCCATAGGTCATCATACTACCTTGGAAGAACTAAAACTTGAAGAAATCCAGAAATAAAGTTAAGAGTAGTAGCAAGGAAAAGCTGAAGTTTAAGAGAGTGTACTCTCTATTCTGAGAATGGAGCCCATATTTAAGATAAAAGTAAAAATCAAGAAAAAGGCTTGGAAAATGAGTAAACATCAAAAAAAAAAAAAAAGCCCACTTAGACTTCTGGTTAAGATGGCTGCAGAGTAAGGAGCAGCTGCTAGATCTCTCCTAACCGAAGCATACAGGACTCCACAAGGGGACATAAAAACGAAATCCAGACGAACGAAGGGACCCCACAAAAGGGCGCAGCATTGAAGGTATGTGGAATCGGGGCATTTCCATGCTATAAAGGGGTGAAACAGCTCTCACTAAAATGCGAGAGGAAGAAGGCCCTCCCCCACCCCCCACACCAGACACAGCACCAAGGCCAGCCCACAAGAGTTAAAGCAGATTTGGAGCACCCAATAAGTCACTGGCATCTCCAGGGCTTGTTCCTGAGAGCAGCAAGACTTAGGACCCCAAGAGGCTAAAGAACACGCATGGACTTTCCTGAGCACCTGCTCAGGTTAAGACATTGCCCTAGGCCCGGAAAAGTATCTCAAGCGCAGGCTTGGACCTTGAGTGGGGATCCTGTGCAGACAGGAGCACAGCTGTAGCAGCAGCCCCTGAGACTGCTGAAAGAGCCACAGGCAGAGGGGCAGACTGGGGACAACCAGGAGGCTCAACCCCAAGAACAACGAGACCTGAGAACTCGGGAGCCTAGAAAGCACAGACAGACCCTGAGTGTAAGGACAAAGCTGAGAAGGCACTGAGCTAACAACAATGGCAAGCCAAAATCGGGAACCCCAGAAGAGAAAGATTATCAAGAAGAACTATGTAACACTTGACAACTTTTACACAGAGAAAATCCAGACAACAGAGGAGAACAAACAAGAAATCATATCCAAACCTTCCAAAAAAAACAATGAAAACTGGTCACAAGTTATTGAAGAGTTCAAATCTGAGATGATGAGAAAGATGGAAGAGATCTGGCAAGAAAATAACAGTTTAAAAGGCAGAGTTTCACAATTGGAAAGTGAGGATCAGAAATAAAATGAACTGATAAGCAAATTGAACACCAGAAATGACCAGATTGAAAAGGAAAACCAAAAGATTATAGCCGAAAACCAGTCCCTAAAGCCTAGAATTGAGCAATTAGAAGCCAATGATCTCATAAGACAGCAAGAACAAATAAAACAAAGTCAAAAGACTGAAAAAATAGAAGGAAACATGAAATATCTCAATGAGAAAGTGACAGACCAAGAAAACTGTTCTAGAAGAGACAATTTGAGAATCATTGGTCTTCCTGAAAAAGCAGAAATTAATAGAAACTTGGATTCTATACTAAAAGAAATTATGCAGCAAAATTGCCCTAAAATTCTACAACAAGAGGGCAATATAGACATTGAAAGGATCCATAGATCACCCTCTACACTAGACCCAGAAAGGGCAACACCCAGGAATATAATAGCAAAATTAAAGAGCTTCCAAGTAAAAGAAAAAAAAAATCTTACAAGAAGCCAGAAAGAGACAATTCAAATATCAAGGAGCACTGATCAGGATCACACAGGATCTGGCAGCCTCCACGCTAAAAGACCGCAAGGCTTGGAATATGATATTCAGAGAGGCAAGAGAACTGGGCCTTCAAACACATATCAACTATCCATCAAAACTGACTATATACTTCCAGGGGAAAGTATGGGCATTCAATAAAATTGAAGATTTCCAAGTATTTGGACAGAAGAGACCAGGAATAAATGGAAAGTTTGATATCCAAACACAAAAATCAAGAGAAACATGAAAAGGTAAATAAGAAATAGAGGGGAAAGAAAGAAAACTCATAATTTTTTAAATTTGCCTCTTTAACGGCTTCAATAAGATCTAGTTATCTGTATTCCTATGTGGAGAAATGCTATGTATAATTCTCTGTAGTGAACTCTATTCACTATTATAGTATTCACTATTATAGCAATCAGAAGAATAATTCATAGGGAGAGGGTGGAATACTAAATGGTCTAAGATGACATGGGGGCTGGGAAAGAGGGGGGTGGAAATAGTAGGGGACAGCAAGAGAAACTTGAGTAAATAATAAAAATAGGATATTCTATTACACACAAAGAGGGCATGGGAAGGGGAGGGGACAAATACTAGTATAAGAAGGAGAGGAAGAGAGCATTAAGAGGTAATATTTAAACCTTACTCTCAGTGTAATTAACCTGGAGAGGGAAGAGTAGCTACATTATCCATTGGAATAAAAAACTCTATCTAACCCTACTAAGAAAGTCAGAAGGGATAAACCAAGGGGAGCAGGGGAATGGGGAAGTCAAAAAAGGGAGGGGAGAAGAAGGGGGAGAGAATTCATTAGGCCTTTAAAAATAAAAAGAGGGGAATAACAAGGGAGGGGGTAGAAAGGGAAGTTAATCAAAGGAGGGGATAAGGGATACCGGCTCAAAGCAAACCACTGGTTTAAAAGAAAATAGTGTAAGAAGAAGGGGTGGGACTAGGGGAGGATACAAAAATGTCAGCGAATGCACAACTGATAATTATAACTCTGAATGTGAATGGGATGAACTTGCTCATAAAACAGAAGCAAATAGCAGAGTGGATTAGAAACCAAAATCCTACCATATGTTGTCTACAAGAAACACATATGAGGTGGGTGGACCTACACAAGTTTAAGGTTAACAACTTGAGCAAAATCTTTTGGGCATCAAATGAGAAAAAGAAGGCAGCAGGGGCTATTATAATTTCTGACAAAGCCAAATTAAAAATAGATATGGTTAAGGGGCAGCTGGGTAGCTCAGGTGAGTGAGAGTCAGGCCTAGAGACAGGAGGTCCTAGGTTCAAACCCAGCCTCAGCCACTTCCCAGCTGTGTGACCCTGGGCAAGTCACTTGACCCCCATTGCCTACCCTTACGAATCTTCCACCTATGAGACAATACACCAAAGTACAAGGGTATAAAAAAAATAGATATGATTAAAAAAAACAGGGAAGGTCATTACATCCTGATTAAAGGCAGTATAAACAATGAGGAAATAACACTGCTCAATATATATGCACCAAGTGGCATAGCATCCAAATTCATAAAGGAGAAACTGGCAGAGCACAAGAAGGAAATAGATAGTAAAATCATACTAGTGGGAGATCTAAATATTCTTCTTTCAGATCCAGATAAATCAAACCAAAAAATAAATAAGAAAGAGGTGAATGAAGTCATAGAAAAATTATATTTAATTGATATGTGGAGAAAAATAAATAGGGACAAAAAGGAATACACCTTCTTTTCAGCTGCACACGGTACATTCACAAAGATTGACCATGTAATATGGCATAGAAACATTGCAAACAAATGCAAAAGAGCAGAAATAATAAATGTAACCTTCTCAGATCATAATGGAATAAAATAATAATTAGTAAGGGTACCTGGACAGGCAAATCAAAAAACAATTGGAAATTAAACAATATGATTC
Organism: Gracilinanus agilis; assembly: GCF_016433145.1. Taxonomy (NCBI): domain Eukaryota; kingdom Metazoa; phylum Chordata; class Mammalia; order Didelphimorphia; family Didelphidae; genus Gracilinanus; species Gracilinanus agilis. The sequence continues at coordinate 241,008,027 of NC_058133.1, forward strand.
TCCAAAACCAGTCAGCTAAAGAAGAAATCATAGAAACAATCAACAATTTCATTGAAGAGAATGACAATGATGAGACATCCTACCAAACTCTGTGGGATGCAGCCAAGGCAGTACTCAGGGGGAAATTTATATCCTTGAGTGCATATATTAACAAATTAAGGAGGGCAGAGATTAATGAATTGGGCATGCAACTCAAAAAACTAGAAAGCAAGCAAATTAAAAATCCCTAGATGAAAACTAAATTAGAAATACTAAACATTAAGGGAGAAATTAATTAAATCAAAAGTAAAAGAACTATTGAATTAATGAATAAGACTAGAAGCTGGTATTTTGAAAAAACATATAAAATAGACAAAGTACTAGTCAATCTAATAAAAAAAGGAAAGAAGAAAACCAAATCGACAGTATCAAAGATGAAAAGGGAGACCTCACCTCTAATGAAGGGGAAATTAAGGCAATCATTAAAAACTATTTCACCCAATTATATGGCAACAAATATAACAATTTAGAAGATATGGATGAATATTTACAAAAATATAAATTGCCTAGATTAACAGCAGAAGAAATAGAATACCTAAATAATCCCATATCAGAAAAAGAAATTGAACAAGCCATCAATGACCACCCTAAGAAAAAATCACCAGGACCTGATGGATTCACAAGTGAATTCTATCAGACATTCAAAGAGCAATTAATCCCAATACTATACAAATTATTTGATATGATAAGCAAAGAAGGAGTCCTACCAAATTCCTTTTATGACACAAATATGCTACTGATTCCAAAGCCAGGTAGATCAAAAACTATAAAACTAAAACTATAAAACAAAACTATAGACCAATCTCCCTAATGAACATAGATGCAAAAATCTTAAATAGAATACTAGCAAAGAGACTCCAGCAAGTAATTAAGAAGATCATCCACCATTATCAGGTGGGATTTATACCAGGAATGCAAGGATGGTTCAACATTAGGAAAACCATCCACATAATTGACCATATCAACAGTCTAACAAACAAAAATCACATGATTATCTCAATAGATGCTGAAAAAGCCTTTGACAAAATACAGCATCCATTCCTATTGAAAACGCTAAAAAGTATAGGAATAGAAGGACCCTTCCTAAAAATAATAAACAGTATATACCTAAAACCATCAACAAGCATTATATGCAATGGGGATAAATTACAAACCTTCCCAATAAGATCAGGAGTGAAACAAGGATGCCCATTATCATCTCTATTATTTAACATAGTACTAGAAACACTAGCAGTAGCAATTAGAGAAGAAAAAGAAATTGAAGGTATCAAAATAGGCAATGAGGAGACTAAG
>NC_058133.1:241009753-241118704 GCF_016433145.1 Gracilinanus agilis
TAGAGAAGAAAAAGAAATTGAAGGTATCAAAATAGGCAATGAGGAGACTAAGCTATCACTCTTTGCAGATGATATGATGGTATACTTAAAATATCCTAGAGAATCAACTAAGAAGCTGGTAGAAATAATCAACAACTTTAGCAAAGTTGCAGGATACAAAATAAATGCACATAAATCATCAGCATTTCTATATATTTCCAACACATTAGAGCAGCAAGAGGTAGAAAGAGAAATACCATTTAAAATCACCCTAGACAATATAAAATACTTGGGAATTTATCTACCAAAACAAACACAGCAATTATATGAAAACTACAAAACACTTTCCAAACAAATAAAACTGGATCTCAACAATTGGAAAGCCATTGATTGCTCATGGGTAGGACTAGCTAACATAATAAAAATGACCATTCTACCCAAATTAATTTACCTATTTAGCGCCATACCTATCAAATTACCAAATAACTCCTTTACTGAATTAGGAAAAACTATAACAAATTTCATTTGGAATAACAAAAGATCAAGAATATCAAGGGAAATAATGAAGAAAAATGTGAAGGAAGGGGGCCTAGCAGTACCAGATATTAAACTATACTATAAAGCAGCAGTCATCAAAACAATATGGAACTGGCTAAGAAACAGAAGGGAGAATCAGTGGAATAGACTTGGGGTAAATGACATCAGCAAGACAGTGTATGATAAACCCACAGAGCCCAACTTTTGGGACATGAATCCACTATTAGACAAAAACTGCTGGGAAATTTGGAAAACAATATGGGAGAGATTAGGTTTAAATCAACATCTCACACCCTACACCAAGATAAATTCAGAATGGGTTAATGACTTGAATATAAAGAGGGAAACTATAAATAACTTAAGTGAACACAAACTAGTATACCTGTCAGATCTCTGGGAAGGGAAAGATTTTAAAACAAAGCAAGAGTTAGAGAAAAATTACAAAATGTAAATTAATTGGTTTTGATTATATTAAGCTAAAAACTTTTATACAAATAAAAATAATGCAGTCAAAATCAGAAGGGAAACAACAAATTGGGAAAAAATCTTTATAACAAAGAACTCTGTCAGGGGTCTAATTACTCAAATATACAAGGAGTTAAATCAATTGTATAAAAAATCAAGCCATTCCCCAATTGAAAAATGGGCAAGAGACATGAATAGGCAATTTTCAGGTAAAGAAATCAAAAGTATCAATAAGCACATGAGAAAGTGTTCTAAATCTCTAATAATTAGAGAAATGCAAATAAAAACAACTCTGAGGTATCACCTCACACCTAGCAGATTGGCTAAAATGAAAGAAGGGGAGAGTAATGAATGCTGGAGGGGATGTGGCCAAATTGGGACATTATTGCATTGCTGGTGGAGTTGTGAAATGATCCAACCATTCTGGCTGGCAATTTGGAACTATGCCCAAAGGGCTATAAAAGAATGCCTGCCCTTTTATCCAGCCATACCATTGTTGGGTTTGTATCCCAAAGAGATCATAAACAAACAGACTCGTACAAAAATATTTATAGCTGTGCTTTTTGTGGTGGCAAAGAACTGGAAAAGGAGGGTATGCCCTTCAATTGGGGACTGGCTGAACAAATTGTGGCAAATGCTGCTGATGGAATACTATTGTGCTTAAAGGAATAATAAACTAGAGGAGTTCCAGGTGAACTGGAATGACCTCCAGGAACTGATGCAGAGTGAAAGGAGCAGAGCCAGAAGAACATTGTACACAGAGACTGATATACTATGGTAAAATCGAATGCAATGGAGTTCAGTACCAGCAGCAATGCATTGACACAGGACAATTCTGTGTGATTTATGGTAAAGAACGCTACCCACATTCAGAGGAAGAACTGCAGGAGAGGAAACATATAAGAAAAACAACTGCTTGAACGCATGGGATGAGGTGGACATGATTGGGGATGTAGACTTGAAACTACCACACCAATGCAACTATCAACAATTTGGAAATAGGTTTTGATCAATGACACATGTTAAAACCAGTGGAAATGTGCATTGGCCATGGGTGGGGGGAGAGCGGTGGGTGAAGGGAAAAGTAGGAGGAGGAATCATGTAACCATGTTAAAAATGAATATTAATAACGTTTAAAAAATTAAAAAAAAAGCCCACCTAATTAAAGAATATTTTTATGGCAACAGATACGCGCAAGGCATAGACACAGAAAAGGAGAGTGAAAGCAAAGCAAAAACATGCAAAGCTTCAAAGAAAAATATGAATTAGTCTCAGGCTCTGGTAGAGCTTTTGAAAAAGAGAGGCCAGAGGAAAAGTGGGGGAGAGAAGAAAATAACAGCTTTAAAAGCCGAATTGGCCAAATGGAAAAGGAAGTTCAAATGGTCATGGAAGAAAATAATTTCTTAAAAATTACGATGGGGGGGTTGGCAGAGCAAAGATGGCAGAGTAGAAGAAGGAGAAGCTTGAACCACCATGAGAATACTCTGCAACCAACCTTAAAATAACATCTCAAAATGAATAATGGAGTGAAAGAACCAACAAGGATATGGAGTGAAGCAAAATTTCATGCAAAGAACAACTTGAAAGGTAGGTAGAGAGGGTATGGTTCACTGGGGTGATAATGGAGCACAGCTTGAAGGAGGTTACACCAATGAGTACCAGTGCAAGCCGACATCAACCCTCTGTCCTCCAACACCACATTTATTCTTCAGGTTTTGAACCTGGACTGAAGCCAACATTCAGACTCTGAGAATCTAATTAGCCAACAGCAATGCAACCCTATGCACACCCCATAAAGTTCCAAGCCCCAGCCCAAGCCTGCATCAAGGTCCAGAATCCTGGTGAGAGACAATCTGCATGGCAAGCCTGATCTGTAAAGGCCCAGAGTGAGGCTGGGAGCCCCAACCCAAGACAGTCTCCTGTATGCTGGCTTGTGTGAGCCCAGATGGAGCTAACCTTTACCAAAGCTCAAGGTTAATTTACAAGCCCCAGGGCCAGGTAGTACATAATGTTCCTGACCTGATCAAGCCCAGAATGAGACCAAAAGTTGACACCCAAGCCTTAACCTAGACTTTGAACATTGGATGATGGTTTTCAGGTGTTCCAATAATTCTTTTCTGTATCTATTTTCCAAGTCAATGGTTTTTCCAGTGGAATATTTTAGATTTTCTTCTATTTTTACATTCTTTAGAATTTTTTTATACCTCCATGAAATAATTTTCTGGTACTTTGATTGATTGGTATGAAGATATGGGAGACTATGAGTGTTGAATATCACTTAAACTATTGTTTTTTTGATATTTTATGAAGCTTCCATTTGTCCTAATTTTTCAGACATTATTTTCTTCATTGAACTTTTGTATTTCCTTTTCCATTTGGCCAGTTCTGTTTTTTATTTTCTTCAGTGGATTTTCGTGCCTCCTTTTCCATTTGACCAAGTCTAGTTTTTTAAGATTTGCTTTCCTTAGTGAGTTTTGGTATATCTTTTACAAAGCTTTTGATTTTTCTCTCATTTCCCCTTCTTTTTTTCTTCTTTTATTTCTTTTTTTAATACCTTGAAGGATTTTTTTGGCCTAACATCTTTTTGCACTTTGCATTGAGGCTTCACATGTTTCCATTTTGACATTGTTGTCCTTTTCAGAGTTTGTTTTTTGATTTTCCCTCTTCCTAAAGTAACTTTCTAAGGTTAGATAAAAATTGTCTTTTGCTCATTTTTCCCAGCCTATTTTATGACTTGACTAAATGTTGCAGGTCACCTCTGTTCTTGGGGTGATGGAGTATTCCTAAGCTTGTACTGTGATCTACTCTCATGGTTGGGGTTGACCATTCTTCTTTTCAGGGTGTACACTGAGAAGGTGGTATAGCTGGCTTGCGGTGGGAATGCTTGTAGCTGTTTTGCCCAGATGTCATATGCACGATTATGCTCTCTCCAATGTGATTCCCCTGCTGCTTGCTCTTGATTAAGCTGAGCTTGCTTGGGTGCTCTGTGTGCTGGACTGTTAGATTATATTCTTCCTACTGCTAGTTCCAACTGGGGCCACATGCACTGGACTGTTCTCTCCCAGGAGAAGGGTCCTTCCACATCATCCTGGGCTAGAACACTGCTTCACCACGATGCTTGTTGGTTCTGCAACTTCAGAATTCATTCTGGGGCTTTTTTTGTTAATTCTTTGGAGGTAGACATGGGCAGGCTCAGAGTATTTCCTACTCCACCAACTTAGCTCTTGGAAGTGGAAGTCCTCAGTCATACTGACTTTTGTCTTGTCATTAGATTTTGATGACTCTGGATAAAAGATTGAGGCAGACAACTTTGCCTCACTTAAATCTAATTCTTGGACAAGTCAAGACATCACTGTGTTTCTTGATATAGTCTTGGATCCTTGTATTGCTGATAATAGTTAAGTCATTCATAGTTGGTCATCATACATTATTTTTGTTATTGTGTACAATGTTACCCTGAATTTGCTCAATTCACTTTGTATCACTTCATATAGGACTTTCCAGGTTTTTCTAAAATTGTCCTTTTCATCATTTCTTATGGCAAAATATTATTCTATTATAATCATATGTCACAGCCCAGTTGAAGGATATCCCTTCAGTTTCCTGCTATTAATTTCTTTGTACAATTCCCTTTCTTCTATCTTTAATCTCTTCGGAATACAGATCTAGTATAGTAATGGTTTTGCTGGGTCAAAGGATATACGCAATTTTATGGCCCATTGGTCTTGGATCCAAATTATTCTATAGAATGGTTATATTAGTTCATGGACTCACAAACAGTTTTCCCACATTTTCAACATTTATTATATTCATTTTAGTCATATTATCCAATCTGATAGATGTGAAGTGATATCTTCAAGTTGTTTTAATTTGCATTTCTCTAATTAATATAATATGGAGCATTTTTTTCACCTGACTAAAGATGGTTTTAATTTCTTCATCTGAGAATTACCTATTCATATCCTTTGACCATTTATCAATTGTGGAGTAATTTGTATTCTTATTAACTTGGCTTGGTTCTCTACATATTTGAGAAATTAAATCTTTTCAGAGACTGTTGCTATAAATTTCTTTCCTATTTTTTGTTTCCCTTCTTATCTTTGTTACATTGGTTTTCTTTGTGTAAAACCATTTGATTCTTCAAAGTTATGTACTTTACATATTGTAATGTTCTTTATGTCTTGTTTGGTCATAAATTCTTCCTTATCCATAGGTCTGACAGGTACATTATGGAGGTACACTTTTTTAAACCCTTACCTTCTAAGAATCAACACTCAGTATTGGTTCCATGGCAGAAGAGTAGTAAGAGTTAGGCAATTGGGATTAAATGATTTGTCCAAGGTTCCCATAGAAGGAAGAATTGAGGCCATAATTGGTCCCAGGAATTTCTGTCTCCATAGAGCTACCTAGCTGCCCTTGATAGGATTTTTTAAATAAAATTTTATTATTTTTTAATTTAATCATTAGAATTTCTTCCATTTTCCTTTATTGGAATTCTGTGTATTCTTTTGACTGATACTTTGTGTTCTCTGGCTTAAAAATTTGAGTAGTTTTCTTGAATTATTTCTTGCATTATAGAGTTCTTGTTTTTTGACTTATGTTCTTCTGGACCCCTGAGTTGTTTCTACACATTCTGTCTTCAAATATTAGGAGAAAATTTCTTTAAACTCATGTATGGGGGTGGTGAAGAGAGTACTAGATTTGGCATCAATAAAACATAGTTTTGAATCCTATTTTTGACACTATCTTTTTTTTTCAAACATTTATTAATATTCATTTTTAACATGGTTACATGATTCATGCTCCTCCTTTCCCCTTCACATTGTACACAGAGACTGATATATTATGGTAAAATCGAATGTAATGGACATCTGTACTAGCAACAATGCAATGACCCAAGACAATTCGGAGGGATTTATGGAAAGGAACACTATCCACATTCAGAGGAAGAACTGCAGGAGTAGAAACACAGAAGAAAAACAACTACGTGGACACTTGGGTTGATGAGAACATGATTGGGGATGTAGACCTGAAAAGACGACAGTCATGTAACTATCAATAATGTTTAAATAAGTCTTGACTGACCACACCAGTGGAAATGCGAATTAGCTATGGCAGGGGGAGGGGGTGAGTTGGGGATGAAGGGGGTTGGTGAAGGGGGTGAAGGGTAAAGTAAAAACATGACTTATGTAACCAGAGAAATTTTTTCTAAAAATAAAAAATTATTAAAAAAAAAAAGAACCACTTCCTCTCTTCTGTAACCAATTCCATTTACAAACAGCTTTAATTTACTCTTGGTATGGGTTTTGTTCATGCGTCCAATGCCCTAGGTCACTCCAAGTAGAAGGCATTGGTAGCTTCTGTGTTATAACTGTGCTTAATGTGACAGTGACAGTTGACCACCTTGTGTTGCCACAATAGTTGAGAGGTATGAGTCATTGTTTGCACCTTTCCTTCCATGTCTTTCTTTTTTTTTAAACATTTTTTAATATTCATTTTTAACATGTTTACATGCTTCATGCCCCTACTTTCGCCTTCACCCCCCACTATCCCCCCACCCATGGCCAACGCGCATTTCCACTGGTTGTAACATGTGTCATCAATCAAGACCTATTTCCAAATTGTTGATAGTTGGATTGGTGTGCTGGTTTCGAGTCCACATCCCCAATCATGTCCACCCCAACCCATGCGTTCAAGCAATTGTTTATCTTCTATGTTTCCTCTCCTGCAGTCCTTCCTCTGAATGTGGGTAGTGTTCTTTACCATAAATCCCTCAGAGCTGTCTTGTGTCACTGCATTGTTGCTAGTACAGAAGTCCATTACATTTGATTTTACCACAGTATATCAGTCTCTGTGTACAATGTTCTTCTGGCTCTGCTCATTTCACTCTGCATCAGTTCCTGGAGGTCTTTCCAGTTCACCTGGAACTCCTCCAGTTTATTATTCCTTTTAGCACAATAGTATTCCATCACCCGCATATACCACAATTTGTTCAGCCATGCCCCAATTGAAGGGCATACCCTCCTTTTCCAGTTTTTTGCCACCACAAAAAGCGCAGCTATAAATATTTTCGTACAAGTCTATTTATCTATGATCTCTTTGGGGTACAAACCCAACAATGGCATGGCTGGATCAAAGGGTAGGCAATCTTTTATAGCCCTTTGAGCATAGTTCCAAATTGCCAGCCAGAATGGTTGTATCAGTTCACAACTCCACCAGCAATGCATTAATGTCCCAATTTTTCCACATCCCCTCCAACATTCATCACTCTCCCCTTCTTTCATTTTAGCCAATCTGCTAGGTGTGAGGTGATACCTCAGAGTTGTTTTGATTTGCATTTCTCTAATTATTAGAGATTTAGAACACTTTCTCATGTGCTTATTGATACTTTTGATTTCTTTACCTGAAAATTGCCTATTCATGTCTCTTGCCCATTTTTCAATTGGGGAATGGCTTGATTTTTTATACAATTGATTTAACTCCTTGTATATTTGAGTAATTAGACCCCTGTCAGAGTTTTTTGTTATAAAGATTTTTTCCCAATTTGTTGTTTCCCTTCTGATTTTGACTACATTGTTTTTGTTTGTACAAAACCTTTTTAGCTTAATATAATCAAAACCATTTAATTTACATTTTGTAATTTTCTCTAGCTCTTGCTTGGTTTTAAAACCTTTCCTTTCCCACAGATCTGACAGGTATACTATTTTGTGTTCACTTAAGTTATTTATAGTTTCCCTCTTTATATTCAAGTCATTCACCCATTCTGAATTTATCTTGGTGTAGGGTGTGAGATGTTGATCTAAACCTAATCTCCCCCATATTGTTTTCCAAATTTCCCAGCAGTTTTTGTCAAATAGTGGATTCATTTCCCAAAAGTTGGGCTCTTTGGGTTGATCATACACTGTCTTGCTGATGTCATTAACCCCAAGTTTATTCCACTGATCCTCCCTTCTATCTCTTAGCCAGTACCATATTGTTTTGATGACTGCTGCTTTATAGTATAGTTTAATATTTGGTACTGCTAGGCCCCTTTCCTTCACATTTTTTTTTCATTATTTCCCTTGATATTCTTGATCTTTTGTTCTTCCAAATGAAATTTGTTATAGTTTTTCCTAATTCAGTAAAGAAGTTATTTGGTAATTTGATAGGTATGGCACTAAGTAGGTAAATTAATTTGGGTAGAATGTTCATTTTTATTATGTTAGCTCGTCCTAACCATGAACAGTTAATGGCTTTCCAATTGTTGAGATCCAGTTTTATTTGTTTGGAAAGTGTTTTGTTGTTTTTTTCATATAATTGCTGTGTTTGTTTTGGTAGATAGATTCCCAAGTATTTTATATTGTCTAGGGTAATTTTAATGGTGTTTCTCTTTCTACCTCTTGCTGCTCTGATGTGTTGGAAATATATAGAAATGCTAGTGATTTATGTGCATTTATTTTGTATCCTGCAACTTTGCTAAAGTTGTTGATTATTTCTACCAGCTTCTTAGTTGATTCTCTAGGATTTTTTAAGTATACCATCATATCATCTGCAAAGAGTGATAGCTCAGTCTCCTCATTGCCTATTTTGATACCTTCAATTTCTTTTTCTTCTCTAATTGCTACTGCTAGTGTTTCTAGTACTATGTTAAATAATAGAGATGATAATGGGCATCCTTGTTTCACTCCTGATCTTATTGGGAAGGTTTGTAATTTATCCCCATTGCATATAATGCTTGTTGATGGTTTTAGGTATATACTGTTTATTATTTTTAGGAAGGGTCCTTCTATTCCTATACTTTTTAGCGTTTTCAATAGGAATGGATGCTGTATTTTGTCAAAGGCTTTTTCAGCATCTATTGAGATAATCATGTGATTTTTGTTTGTTAGACTGTTGATATGGTCAATTATGTGGATGGTTTTCCTAATGTTGAACCATCCTTGCATTCCTGGTATAAGTCCCACCTGATCATGGTGGATGATCTTCTTAATTACTTGCTGGAGTCTCTTTGCTAATATTCTATTTAAGATTTTTGCATCTATGTTCATTAGGGAGATTGGTCTATAGTTTTCTTTCTCTGTTTTTGGTCTACCTATCAGTACCATATTTGTGTCATAAAAGGAATTTGGTAGGACTCTTTCTTTGCTTATCATATCAAATAATTTGTATAGTATTGGGATTAATTGCTCTTTGAATGTCTGATAGAATTCACTTGTGAATCCATCAGGTCCTGGTGATTTTTTCTTAGGGAGTTCTTTGATGGCTTGTTCAATTTCTATTTCTGATATGGAATTATTTAGGTATTCTATTTCTTCTGCTGCTAATCTAGGCAATTTATATTTTTGTAAGTATTCATCCATATCTTCTAAATTTTTATATTTGTTGCCGTATAATTGGGCAAAATAGTTCTTAATTATTGCCTTGATTTCCCCTTCATTAGAGGTGAGGTCTCCCTTTTCATCTTTAATTCTGTCAATTTGGTTTTCTTCTTTCATTTTTCTTATTAGATTGACCAGTACTTTGTCAATTTTATCTGTTTTTTTCAAAATAGCAGCTTCTAGTCTAATTTATTAATTCAATAGTTCTTTTACTTTTGATTTTATTAATTTCTCCCTTAATTTTTAGTATTTGTAATTTAGTTTTATCTGGGGGTTTTTAATTTGCTCGCTTTCTAATTTTTTGAGTTGCATACCCAATTCATTAATCTCTGCCCTCCTTAATTTGTTAATATATGCACTCAAGGATATAAATTTCCCCTGAGAACTTCCTTGGCTGCATCCCACAGAGTTTGGTAGGATGTCTCATCATTGTCATTTTCTTCAATGAAATTGTTGATTGTTTCTATGATTTCTTCTTTGACAAATTGATTTAGGAGAATCATATTGTTTAATTTCCAATTGTTTTTTGATTTGCCTGTCCAGGTGCCCTTACTAATTATTATTTTTATTGCATTATGATCTGAGAAGGTTACATTTATTATTTCTGCTCTTTTGCATTTGTTTGCAATGATTCTATGCCCTATTACATGGTCAAACTTTGTGAATATACCATCTGCAGCTGAAAAGAAGGTGTATTCCTTTTTGTCCCTATTTATTTTTCTCCACATGTCAATTAAGTCTAATTTTTCTAGTACTTCATTCACCTCTCTTACCTCTTTCTTATTTATTTTTTGGTTTGATTTATCTAGATTTGAAAGAGGAATATTTAGATCTCCCACTATTATGGTTTTACTATCTATTTGCTTCTTGAGCTCTGCCAGTTTCTCCTTAATGAATTTGGATGCTATACCACTTGGTGCATATATATTGAGTAGTGTTATTTCCTCATTGTTTATACTGCCTTTATTCAGGATGTAATGACCTTCCCTGTCTTTTTTAATCATATCTATTTTTACTTTGGCTTTGTCAGAAATCATAATTGCCATTCCTGCCTTCTTTTTCTCATTTGACGCCCCAAAGATTTTGCTCAAGCTCTGAACCTTAAACTTGTGTATGTCCACCTGCCTCATATGTTTTTCTTGTAGACAACATATGGTAGGATTTTGGTTTCTAATCCACTCTGCTATTTGCTTCTGTTTTATGAGCGAGTTCATCCCATTCACATTCAGAGTTATAATTATCAGTTGTACATTTGCTGACATTTTTGTATCCTCCCCTATTCCTACCCCTTCTCCTTAAACTATTTCCTTTTAAACCAGTGGTTTGCTATTAAGACCCTATCCCTTATCCCCTCCCTTGACTAACTTCCCTTTCTACCCCCTCCCTTATTATTCCCCTCTTTTTGTTTTTAAAGGCCTAATGAATTCCCTCCCCTTTTTCTCCCCTCCCTTTTTTTGACCCCACCACTCACCTGCTCCCCTTGGTTTATCCCTTCTGACTTTCTCAGTAGGGTTAGATAAGAGTTTTATATCCCAATGGATAATATAGCTACTCTTCCCCCTCCGGGTTGATTACACTGAGAGTAAGGTTTAAATATTACCTCTTAATGCTCTCTTCCTCTCCTTCTTATAATAGTGTTTGTCCCCTCTCCTTCCCATGTCCTCTTTGTGTGTAATATAATATCCTATTTTTCTTATTCACTCAAGTTTCTCTTGGTGTCCCCTACTATTCACCCCCCTCTTTCCCACCTCCCATATCATCTTAGACCATTTAGTATTCCACCCTCTCCCTGCAAATTATTCTTCTGAGTACTATAATAGTGAATATTATAATAGTGAATAGAGTTCACTACAGAGAATTATACATAGCATTTCTCCACATGGGAATACAGATAATTAGATCTTACTGAGGTCCTTAAAAAGGCAAATTTAAAAGTTATGAGTTTTCTTTCTTTCCCCTCTGTTTCTTATTTACCTTTTCATGTTTCTCTCAATTTTTGTGGTTGGATATCAAACTTTCCATTTAGCCCTGGTCTTTTCTGTGCAAATACTTGGAAATCTTCAATTTTGTTGAATGCCCATTCTTTCCCCTGGAAGTATATAGTCAGTTTTGATGGGTAGTTGATCTGTGTTTGAAGGCCCAGCTCTCTTGCCTTTCTGAATATCATATTCCAAGCCTTGTGGTCTTTTAGCGTGGAGGCTGCCAGATCCTGTGTGATCCTGATTGGTGCTCCTTGATATTTGAATTGTCCCTTTCTGGTTTCTTGTAAGATTTTTTCTTTTACTTGGAAGCTCTTAAATTAGGCGATTATATTTCTGGGCCTTGTCTTTTCTAAGTCTAGTGTAGAGGGTGATCAATGGATCCTTTCAATGTCCTTTCTTGGTGTGTCACTTTCTCATTGAGATATTTTATGTTTCCTTTTATTTTTTCAGTCTTTTGATTTTGTTTTATTTGTTCTTATTGTCTTGAGAGATCATTAGCTTCTAATTGCTCAATTCTAGCCTTTAGGGACTGGTTTTTGGCTATAATCTTTTGGTTTTCGGCTATGATCTTTTGGTTTTCCTTTTCAATCTGGTCATTTCTGGTGTTCACTTTGCTTATCAGTTCATTTGATTTCTGAGCCTCACTTTCCAATTGCAAAAATCTTCCTTTTAAACTGTTATTTTCTTTCCTGATTTCCTTTTGAGCTATTTCCCATTTCTCTAACCAAATCTTTTCCATCTTTCTCGTCATCTCAGTTTTGAACTTTTCAAGAGCTTGTGACCAGTTTTCATTATTATTTTGGGAGGGTCCGGATGCTTGTTTGTTCTCCCCCTCTATTTGCTCGGTTGTCTGGATTTTCTCTGTGTAAAAGTTGTCGAGTGTTAAAGATTTCTTTTTCTTGTTAATCTTTTTCGTCTGAGCTTCCTGATTCTGGGTAGCTCTGCCTTCTGGCTCTCTTCTCCTGGAAATGTGGCTGTGGAGTCTAGGGGTGAGAACTTGGCAGGAAAGTTTACCCGTGTGTTTTTTTACTCAGGCTTTTACTTTTGTTCTTTTATTTCTTCTACTTCAAATGATTATTAATAAATCTTTTAAAATATAATACTTGGACTTATTGGATACTAATTTTAATCTTAAATTTTTGGTGAGCCATGAAGGGATATAATCCTTGATCTTCTTTTGAGATAGCCTTTGAGTAAAGACAGGTAGTAGATTACTTTTAAAAAAAAAACTTGTTTCTCTCTTGCCACAGTTCTTTTTTTATTCCCTTTTCCTGGAATCACACACAATTATTAAGCAAAGTCCCATAATTTTTAAACAAATAAATAAAGCATTATTTCTATATTCTAAAGCAGGGGTAGGCAACCTTTTTGGCCGTGAGAGCCATATACTCCACATTTTTTAAAATGTAATTTCGTGAGAGCTGTACAGTGCTCACAGTGTGTGTTCTTGTAACAGTACGTGCTCTTGTAACAGTGCCTGAAAAAAATTGACTTTATGACTCCTGCAGAAAGAGTCATATATGGCCCTCAAAAGAGCCATTGCCGACCCCTGGTCTAAAGCTTTTGGGGCATGCATTGACATTAGGGTTAATGTGCATTTTTAAACTTTCCCTAGTGCAAAATCAAAAAAGCTTTTTAATACTGCTAACATGTGTTTCAAGTTCAAAAAAAGAGAAAAAATAAAACTCAAATACTATATTGCAAATATAAGGGAAAAAACAATAATAAAAATGTTTTAAAAATAAAAAATATATAGCTTACAATTAATGACATACTGTGTCAGTCAAGGAGAGGTAGAATACAAAGGTTTCTTACCCCCAAATGAGATCCATTTCCTTTTTAATCTTGGCTGTGAATCACTGTATGACTGCAAATGATTTTCACAAAGTAACAGTTTTCTAAAACAGTAGTACAGTAGATAATGCACATTCAAAGAAAGTATCAAAATTCCCAATAGCCCAGTTAATGACAATAGCAAACAAACACACTATTATATAGAATTCACATGAGTCTGCATGTGACATTTAAAAGCCTATGAACTCATGGATAATTGTCACAAGTTTTACAAGTATAGCAAATCTTTCAACCTTGGCAAAGATATTTTTGACAAAGTCTATTAGTGCCATTACTCCAGAATTTGGCAGAAGAGCCTAGAAAAAACACAAATCTCTGTACTGCTGATAAAAACCTTGTGGGGTCTAAAACGTCACCAGGAATCTAGATTGTTCTGGTGGAAGTAGATTAAACTGAAGAGTTAAAATATCATGCATGCAGAAGCTACTTTTGACTTTGTGTAGAGGAAATTTCATCCCCTTCCCCTCCTGGATTGCTGACCTGTTCATCCCATCTATTACATGCCAATGCTGTGTCCAGTCATTCGGTAAAAAGGGTATGGGTGAAGCCCATGAGGTCTTTTTGGCTCATTACTTCCCAGAGTAGGGAGGGAATGGAGGGAGGATTCTACAGGATGAGCTACACATGGTCAGACATATAGTAAGAAAGAGATTTTAAATCTATGTTTATCTATCTTTCCTATTTCAAGCGATTATTAATAAACTTTATAGAAAATAAGAACTTGGAAGATATTAATTTTTAATATGACAGAATGGCAATCATTATCAGAAAAAAAAAGAATTCTCAATTTTCTTCTGAGACATAGAAAAGTATAGAATAGGGAGTAGCTGCTTGTTTATGCTGAAACACCAGCTTGCTCATCTGCTTTCAAGTGCCTGACACACCCTTGCCTAGACTGCTGCCTCAGTTTCTGTGCCTGCCACAGGGATTGTTAAGAACTTTCCTCTCATGTGGTTCCCCCCAACCCCATTTTTTAGCTTAGATGTGGGTGGAGTCCCAGCCTTAAGGTTTGCACAGAGGGGCCTGGGCTTAGCTGCACCAAAAATCCATGTGAATCCTAGACAACTCTGGGACCCAGTAGAAACTCCTTCCCAGCCCCCCTGGCTCAATGCACCTCCTCCCCTCCCCCCATGCCAAACCCCTGGGGAAGCCCAGTGGGCTCTTCACACACTGCAGGGAACAGCCTACTCTTGCACAGCACAGCCCAGGGAGCAGATGATCCATACAGACTATGAATTAACCCTGGTGGTGCTTCCTGGCTGTGCTGGGGGTGGGTGAAGAGAGGGGGGGAACTAAGGTTTTGGCTCCCATGAGGGACTCCTGTGCTGTCCTCTGAACCCTGATCCCACCTACAGATAGCTTGTCGAATTGAGAGCCAGACCTAGAGATGGGAGGTCCTGTGTTCAAGGTCTGGGTTCAAGGTCTGGCCTCAGACACTGGTTGGGTGAGCCACTGGCAGTTAGGAGCTCCCTACAAAGTGCCCCTAAGAGCCAGCCCTCCCCCCAGTTTTGAAAACACATGGCCACTGGCTTTACCTCTGGGAGAGGGGAAAGGACAGAACTTTTACAAAGAAGTTTTTTCTCCCTCCCCTTCAAACATTCCTTAAAGACTGACCAGGCCCCCTAGGACTTATATACAATCACACCATTTTTTCTCTACTCTCTAGTGTCCTACTCTCTACACACAGTTGTAGCACCACCCACAGGTGAGAAGTAAAAACTGCAGGCAATTAAAATACTGCTACTACTACTAATAATCTAAAATAATAACATTAAATTGAACACATTTAAATAAAAGAATTATTAATAATTAAATATTAATAATACTGAGTTAAATTAAAACCAAATTTGTAAAACTGAACAAACCAAAATTAAACTAAATTAATTCAATGCAATATAAAAAAATAATTTTGGGACACAATAATATTAATAATATTGATATTAATAACAACAATCATTAATTATAAATAACTATTATTAGTCACTAACAACTATTATTAATGATTAATAATAATTATTAGTAATTGATACTTGTTTATAATTGTTAACTATTATTATTAATAACAATAATAATTATAACAAATATACATTCGTTATTGGTACTATTGCCATGCAACAATTACTTAGTGCCTTACATTAGCTTCTTATTTAACCCCACTCTCATTGCCTTCCACAATAACATTGAAGAAATGTGTGTCTCCATTTTTTATGCTTTAAGAACCTTTCATTGTGTAAGTTGACTCTTCAGCAATACTCAGAATACTCAGACTAGCTTAAATAGGCAGATTAAGACAGACAGATTAGATACTATGGAAAATACTGCAACAAATCAAGGGAAATCAGGAAAAAATTCCCTACAGATTAACCCCTGTATAAACTTTTAAATTCTTGGTGGTTATCCTAATCTTCCTAAGGAGGATTGGATGACAAAAAAAGAAGCAAAAAAACTTTGCAAAGCCTGGACGGACAAATTCTATTCCTGGCCAAAGTATGGTTTCTTTGACTTCAAGATCTTAAAAAATTTAAAGTTAGCCATTAAAAACAAAGATTCCAAGGACTATAAAGATTCCACAGATTATAAATACTGGCTGTTGTGGGCATATCATGTTGATAAATTACCCATGCCCTCCAGTGAGGAAACCATTATTTCTTTGGAACCAGACCATTCTGGCTTAACTCCTTCAGTTCCTCCTCCTGAACCCTTGATTAAATCTAGCAAGAAACACACCCTATCAACCCACCTGGATTGTGAGAAAGTTTCTCCTCCCAGACCAGGACTTGAACCCTTTGGCCCCTTCCCCTGTCAGACCTCGCTCATCCCCCACTCCTCTCATCTCCTTTCCACCCAATCTATCTCTCTACCCTCACTTGCCATCTGACTCTCAGTCCCACTACTCTTACCTTGTAGAGCTTCCATCTTCCTTGCTACTGTTAAGGATAATGATAACTGTTATGGTAAACTGATAAATATCTAATAAATATCTTGTGGGTTAAATAACAGAATAACAAAACCTGTGGGTGAGTTTTGTAAAGGAGAGGAATAGGGAAGTGGAGGAGAGAAGTAACCACCAGGTGAATCAGCTGAGTTTATCTCAGTGGGTGCTTGTTGCCAAGTTTGTCTGGGAAAGGAGGAAAAACAAGGAAGGCCTGTATAAGAGTATTTTAATAACAAACTAGGATGGGGAGTGAAGGGAAGTACCAGGGATGGTTAAGATTACTCTGAACACTAAAATCTATGGACAGACTGCCAACGGCAAGGGGTAAGGGAATCTCATGAAGATGTCCTTGGCTTGTTTCAAGATGTTACAACTGGTCCCAGGAAACACAGGTTACACAGCAAAGTAAAATACAAGTGGGAAGAGAGAGAGATAGGATTATCTATGTGTCTACCAGCACGGATATTTCTACTTTTCTACCTACAACTTCACTGGTATTGATTGAAAATCTGTTATCCAAGTCCAAGGAAACAACTTCAGAGTATTGAGATCCCAAAACACACACAGGTTCACCCTGACAGCTGCTCCCAAGGTCAACTGCCAGCCCAGAGTCACTGTGTGAAAGTCCCCTGTGACAAAATTCCAAGTTCTCTTGCCAGCTAGCCAGGTCTGCTCTCTGCTAACTACAATCTTTAATCTATATTTTCCTATAACACTACTCAGTCCCCACCCATTTTACCTATCCCTACCCATACCATCCATATCCTTATTTTCTTGGCCATCCTTTTCCTTACCCTCTTTCCCCTGATCAATTCCATCCACCTTAATATGATTCATCCTCTCGATCTCACCCATCCTACTATATCTCCTCCCCAACTCAGTCCTTCCTTATTCCTCCTCTCCTCCCAATACCAACCTTGATCTCCTACTCGTCCCCAGCCCCACCCCCATTCCTCTCCACCCCATCCCAGTCCCACCTCCCCTCCTCTCCATCCCACCACTACTCCCACCCCTTACCCCAACCCCAATCCTTTCACCCTGCTTCCCCACCCCCTGAACAACCCTCTCTCTCTGCATACTCCTTCCCCTTCCTGTACTCACTCCACAACAGCCCAAGCAACCCATACAACAAGTCAAGATGCAGTAACTACAGACAATTTAAATAAAAGCCTATTCTCTCTCAGAGATGATCCTACTTATAATATACATGGAGACTTGGAGACTTAGTGAACATTAGACATCATACACCTTTCTCTCCACAAGATATTGAGAAATTCAAAGAAAAAACTTCTCCCTTTGAAAACAAGCCCATGGTAGTCATAAATAAGGTTAAAAGCATTTTCCGCACATATAATCCCATGTGGATTGATGTGGAAGATTTGCTACATGTCTTGCTAATAGAAAGGGAAAGTAATAAATTTCTTCCACTTGTTAATCAGGCCCAGGAAGAGGAATCGACTCTTTGGCAAACTGAAGATCCCAAATGGGATCCAAATTCAGAGCAAGATTACTTACAACTATGCCAGGCTAGAAATGCATTACTAAAAGCAATGAGAGCTTGTTCTGATAGGCCTGGTACATGGACTAAATTCGAACATCTAAAACAGGAAGACAATGAAAACCCCTCTCAGTTTATGGATAGGCTTATTTAGCTGGGAGGCAGATATATAGATTTCGATCTTTCTAGGAAAAGACACATTAGACAAATCAGAATACAATTTGTGAAAAACAGTTGCAAGGTAGTTAAGAATTATTTTATGACTAGCTATCCAAACTGGCCTAATATGGACCTCAAAGAATTAAAAAGAGTGGCAGTTTATGCTTTTGAGGGACATAAGGAAAGAGAACACTGATTTAATGGAAACATTAAGGAAGGAAAAAAAGAATTAATCAAAACAGTTGGAAAAGTAAAGCAGGGAGAGGTCATAGCTCCCTTACAAGAATCCACAAAACAACTACTAACATGTTATTTTTGTGGAAAGGTGGGTTATATAATTATGGATTGTAGTAAGAGAAATCAGGTAAACAGAAATAGAAGTTTTAGGAATAATGTAAATAATAGGAGAAATAGCAACTCAAATGAGGCCAACCATAACTCACACCAAAACCCCTTTACTCAGTGTGGGGGAACCCAGAGGAATATCTAGGGATCTTTCTGATGGTGTGAGGAGCGGGGAAAGGCTCTGGAGTTGGGTGTTGAGACCTTTGACTTCCCAGACCCTGATGTGTTAATGTCAATTATCCCAGTCCATTCCCCTCCCCAAAATAAAGAACCTCATGTGACCCTGAAAGTGTTCTAACACTTATTATGATTGCCTGTTAGACACTGGAGCTTCTGGGTCAGTTTTGGTAAGTAAACCTGACTCTGAATGTAATACTATTGGCTCTTTGAATGTAGTAGGACTATCAGGAGCACCTCTAAAGTTTCAAAAGCTTTCCCCTTTGATGGTGTCTGTGGGACCCCTCTCAGTGGAACATTCTTTCCTTTTAATGCCAGATTCCCCTACAAATTTGTTAGGGAGAGATCTTTTATGCAAACTTAGAGCCATAATAACATGCTCTCCAGATGGCTCTATGAAGCTAGAATGGCCTGAGGAATGCTTAAATTTGTTCCCTGTCCTTTTTTCAGACAGTCAGGAGGTGAAGGAACCCTGCCACCTTTGAAATCCCAGCTGATATACCTGAGTCTCTTTGGGCTACATCTTCTTCTGATGTAGGCCTATTTAAATCAGTTGATCCTGTTCAGATTAAGATGAGAAATTCCCCACCTCCTTCCATTCCTCAGTATCCCCTATCAAAAGAGGCAATTGAGGGAATTTCCCCAGTGATAGATTCATTAATTAAACAAGGAATAATAATCCCATGCAAATCTGAATGTAACACACCTATTCTCCCTGTAAAAAAGCCCAAATTAGGACCAGATGGAAAATGTGTATAGAGATTTGTATAAGATCTAAGGGCTTTAAATAATCATGTCATAAAAAGACAACTGTGGTTGCAAACCCAAACGCAATAATTTCTTCTATTCCCAGCACAGCCACATACTTTGCTGTAGTGGATTTGTGCTCAGCATTTTTCTCAATACCAATTCATGAGGATTCCAGACATATATTTGCTTTTACCTGGAAAGATTCCCAGTGGACCTGGTGTTGATTGCCACAAGAGTACATGGAAAGCCCTATACAGTTTACACAAATTTTGGCCCAAGATACAGATAATATTCAGTTTAAACATAGTCACTTAATTAAATATATGGATGATTTACTCATGCCTTCACCAGATGCAGCAGCATGTCAAGAAGATAGCAAACATATTCTGTTAGAATTACATAAGAGAGACCACAAAGTCTCAAAGGCAAAGATTGAGTGGTGTCTCCCCAAAGTGGAATATTTAGGGCTCATTTTAACTGCTGGTTCCCATTCTATTTCTCCTAAGCTCATTGAAGATATTTCAAGCTCTCCCACTACTAAGAAACACTTAAGAGCAATATTAGGAGCAAAAGGTTTTTGTAGATAATGGATCCCTTGCTATGGGGAAATCACTAAACCCCTTATAGCACTAACCAAAGATTCAGTCACTGAACTGCTTAGGTTAGAACCAGAATACTTTTCAGTTCTGTCAGATTTAAAACAAGCCCCTGTTCTAGGTATTCCATATTTTAATAAACCATTCACTTTATATGTACATGAATAGAAAGGGGTGGCTTCAGGTGTTTTAACCCAAAGTCTAGGAATGGTTCAATGTCCAATTTCTTATTATTTGACCCAGCTAGACCCAGTAACTTCAGGAGCACCACCATGCCTTAGAGGCATAGTTGCCATAGCTTTATTAGTAACTAAGGTGGCTGACTTGGTATTGGAATGCCCATTAACAATTATATGCCCACATAAAGTAGAAGCATTGTTACTAAGACATAGAATACAGGCATTCTCGGGTCAAAGACTCACAAGATATGGAATAACCTTATTAAACAACAAAAATATCACTTTAAAACCTTGTATAACTCTTAACCCTGCCACCTTGCTCCTGATTTACCAATCTCAGGAGAACCATTACATAGTTGTGAAACTTTAGTGTCTATGGCTGAAAAGTCTCGAGAAGATCTCCTGGACACTCCTTTAGACAATCCAGATCTAGTTTTATTTACTGGTGGTTCTTCTTTCATGAGGGATAGTATGCATTACACTGGAGTTACTGTAGTCACAGAGTTTGCCACTGTTTGCCTCAAATTGCCTCAAATATAAGTGCTCAAGGTGCAGAACTGATAGCTCTAAAACATACCTGTATAATTACCAAATATAAAAAGACAACAATATATACAAATTCTAGATATGCATTTGGAATTTGTCATGCAGTGGGTATGTTATGGCTTCAGAGAGGATTTTTAACCTTAGCTTGAAAACTATAGCAAATGCAGAAATTATTAATGAAGTTCTTTCTGCTCTCCAGCTACCTGTAGTTCATTGCTTTGCCCATACAGGTGGAACTGACCCTCTCTCTGGGGGAAATGACCAAGCAGATACCCAAAACCTAGGGGAGATCTATATATCTCACCATTTGAGATGCTTTTTGGACATCCCTCATTTATTATTTAGAGAATGGTTTTGTTCTTAGAAATTTGACACTAACATATTTTAGAAATAACTCCAATTTCTTTTTTTTTTTAATTTTAAACCCTTAACTTCTGTGTATTGACTTATAGATGGAAGATTGGTAAGGGTAGGCAATGGGGGTCAAGTGACTTGCCCAGGGTCACACAGCTGGGAAGTGTCTGAGGCCGGACTTGAACCTAGGACCTCCTATCTCTAGGCCTGGCTCTCAATCCACTGAGCTATCCAGCTGCCCCCATAACTCCAATTTCTGAGAAATTTGCTACAAAAATTTTTCTTAATGTGTGCTTTCACCATCTTCCATTCAATTCTAGTGGCTCCTTATTACTTTCATGGTCAAATATAAAACTCTATTTGCTATTTAAGCCTTTGTAGCAAATTTCTCAGATAAAGGAGATATTTCTAAAATATGTTAGTGTCAAATTTCTAAGAACAAAACCATTCTCTAAATAATAAATGGTTAAAAGTTATTTACAAAATATTTTTAAGAGGAAAACAAAGCTATCAAAAGTCATATAAAATATAAAAATGCTCTAAATCAATAATAATTAGAGAAATACAAATTAAAACAAGTCAGAGGTACCACCTCACACCCTGCAGAATGGCTAAAGTAACAGAAAGGAAAATGACAAATGCTAGTGTGTATGTAGGAAAATGGGCACAATAATGACTTAGTGGAGTTGTGAACTCATCTAATCATTCTGAAGAGCAAATTAGCCTAAAAGGCTATGAAACTGTGCATATCCTTTGTTTCAGAAATACTGCTTTTAGGTGTGTTTTCCAAAAAGATCAAAGGAATAGAAAAATGTTTTTTCATAATTTGTGCTTTCATCACCTTCTACACAATTCTAGTGGCTCCTTATTACTTTCATGGTCAAATATAAAACTCTATTTGCTATTTAAGTCTTTTACAACTTGTCTCTCTCCTAATCCTTACTTATGTCCTTGCACCCTACAATCCAGCTGTACTGGTCTGCTTGCTGTTCCTCACACACACATTAATTGCCCTTTTTCCTTGATATATTTGCATTGACTTCTTTTCATGCATGAAATATTCCCCTTCCTCACCCTGACCCTTAGCTTGCCTGGCTCAAGACTCAATTGAAGTAGAAATTCTGCAAGAAACCTTCCAGATTCCAGCTTAGTTCTTGCTAAGTAGCTAACACTTAAATGCATGGTAACTTGTTGCTTTTGAATGCATAATAAAACCAACTCTGTCATTTCCTTTATTTGTGCATATAAAAACAGTTTTTGAGTCATCTTTCTTTTTAATTGTGACTTTCATTTGTTGGGTAGTTTTTTCTTATTGTGAGAGTACAAAGTACCTTCAATAGTATGCCTACTGACTTTTCACTTGGATAAATATCTAAAAGTCACAATAGCTAAGATAATATTTATCAAAGATATGTGATGATCCTTCTGGGCCCAGCATGTCCTCTGAAGGAAAGTGGCAAGGTTACAAATTTGGGTATCTTACATCTTCTTCAAATCTGTGAATTCCATCAGTATGTACTAACAAAGCAACTTCCACCTCCTGTTACCTTACCAGGATATTGGATAACCTTCAATGTAAAGTGGATCAGCCTTCCCTTTGACTTATACTTGGGAAATGTTTCTTGCAGAAGTTAGATTTCAGATGAGATCTGAAAGGAAGCTAAGTTGTAGAGATGAGGAAGGAGAGCATTTCAGGCATGGGGGTCAGCTAGTATAAACATCAGAATGAAATACTGTGTTCTTTTGTGGAACAAGGAAAGAGGTGGAGGAATATTATGAAGGACTTTAAAAACTGAACACAAGATTTTCTATTTGTTCCTAGAGGTAATCAGAATTTATTGAATGAGGGGCAGCTGGGTGGCTCAGTGGATTGAAAACCAGGCCTAGAGATGGGAGGTCCTAGGTTCAAATCTGGTCTCAGACACTTTCTAGCTGTGTGACCCTGAGCAAGTCACTTGACCCCCATTGCCTAGTCCTTACCATTCTTCTGTCTTGGAACCAATACAGAGTACTGATTCCAAGATGGAAGGTAAGGGTTTTTTTTTAATTAATTTTAAAAAAGAATTTATTGAATGAGATGGACAGTATGATGGGTGGCATGGTCAGACCTGCATTTTAGAAAATCACTTTGATAACATGGATTGGAGTGGAGACTCTTGAGATAGAAAGGCTAGCCTGTAACCTATTATAATAGTCTAGGTGTGATGTGATCAAGCCTTGCACCAGGGTAATAAAAGTGTCAGAACAGAGAAAGAGATGTACACAAGAGAGGTTATTTAATTAGAATTGGCATACTTAGCAACATATTGGATATGGGAGGTGAGAAATGGTGAGGTGTCAAGGATGACACCTAGATTGTGAGTCTGAGACCAAGATGATGGTTCCCTTTAAAAAATGTGGTTCAGAACTGTCTCAAGGTTCTGAAAGCACTTTTCCTTCTTGGAAAAGTTTCTTAACAATGAGTACTTGATGTACTTGAGAAAAACCCTACTAGACCAGAAATGATGACCCTTGAATTCTCATCTTTACTTTGACTCCAATTTGTTCTTTGCTTTTACACAAGTCACTACATCTCTCTTGACCTCAATTTCCTCCTTTATAAAATGTCTGAATTAAATAAGATTAAATACTGATCTGTTTATGAGTCTTACTAGGTATTATTTGTGAGTGACAAGTAAGTAGTCCAGTTTATATTTCCTTTTAAAAAATGTTTTATTTATTTATTTAAAATATTTGTCCATGTTAACGATTCATTTTTTCCCACCCCTCTTCACTCCCCACTTCCAGAGCCAACAAGCAATTCCACTGAGTTGTACAAATGTTATCACTTGATACCTATTTCCATATTATTCATTTTTGTTACAGAGAAATCTTTTAAAGCCAAAACTCCAAATCATATACCCATATATACAAGTGATAAGTAGTAATTCAAATGTTTTTCTTTTGCATTTCTACTCCCATAGTTCTTTCTCTCAATGTGAATAGCATTCTTTCTCATTAATCCTTTCATTGCTATTAGTAGGAAAGTGCATTACATTGGATAGTTCCACAATGTTTCACTTTTTATGTACAATGTTCTCTTGGTTCTGCTCATTTCACTCTGTATCAGTTTATTGAGGTTCTTTCAGGTCATATAGAAATCTTCCAGATTATCATTCCTTACAGCACAACAATATTCCATAACCATCATATTCCACAATATGTTGAGCCATTCTCTAATGGAGGGACAGCCCCTCATTTTCCAATTTTTTTTGCCACCACAAAGAGTACGGCTATGAATATTTTTATACAAATATTTTTCATTATTATTTCGTGGGGGTACAAATCCAGTAGTGGTATTGCCGAATTAGAGGGCATACAATCTTTTACAACCCTTTGGGCATAATTCCAAATTGCTTTCCAGAATGGTTGGCTTAATTCACAACTCCACCAGCAATGTATTAATATCCCAATTTTGCTACATCCCCTCCAACATTTATTATTTTACTTTGCTGTCATATTGGTCAGGCTGCTATGTGTGAGGTGTACCTCAGAGGTCTTGATTTGCAATTCTCTAATTAGAAGGGATTTAGAACACTTTTTCATGTGATTATTGATAGTTTTGATTTCTTCATCTGAAAACTGCCTATTCATGTCCCTTGACCATTTGTCAATTGGGAAATAGCTTTGATTACTTGTACAATTGACTTTGTTCCTTATAAATTTGAGAAATTAGACCTTTGTTGGAGATTTCTGTTATAAATTTTCTCCCCAATTTGTTGCTTCCCTTCTAATTTTGGTTGCATTGGTTTTGTTAGTATAAAACCTTTATAATTTAATATAATCAAAATTATTATTCTATGCTTATGATTTAACTTTTTATTTAAGACATTTACCCATTTTGAATTTATTTGGCATAGGGTGTAAGATATTGATCTAAACCTAATTTTTCCCATACTCTTTCCCAATTTTCCCAGCAGTTTTTGTCAAATAGTGAATTCTTATCCCAAAATCTGAGATCTATGGATTCATATAACACTAGCTTGCTGAAGTCTTTTCCATTGGTCCACCCTTCTGCCACTTAGCCAGTATCATATTGTTTTGATGACCAAAGCTTTATAGTACAGTTTAAGATCTGGTACTACTAGGCCCACATACTTCACATTTGTTTTTCATTATTTCTCTTGATATTCTAGTTTCTTTTAGAACAACCTCCCTTTTTACCCCCCCCCTAATTTTTCTTTTACATATCATCCTAAACAACTTAATACCATAGCCTCTGCCTATGTATATTTCTTCTATCTACTATGATAATGAAAACAATTTTAAAGAATTATAGATATCATTTTTCCATATAGGAATATAATCAATTTGACCTTATTAAAGTCCTTAATTTTTTTCTCTTTCTTGTTTACCTTTTTATGGTTCTCTTAAATTTTGTTTTTAGACATTAAATTTTCTGTTTAATTCTGGTCTTTAGGAATGCTTGGAAAATTTCTATTTTATTAAATGCCCTTACTTTCCCCTGAAAATATATACATAACTAACTATAGTTAGTTTTTATGGGTAGGTGATTCTTGGTTGTAGACCCAGTTCTCTTGCCTTCTATAATATTATATTCCAAGTCTTGTTGTCCTTTAGTGTGGAAGCTGCCAAATCCTGTGTAATCCTGACTGGGGCTCCATGATATCTGAACTGTTTCTTTTTGACTGTTTGCAGTATTTTCTACTTTAACGGAATCTCTTGACCTTGGCTATAATATTCCTGGGAGTTGTCATTTGGGGATTTAATATAGGAGGTGATCCATGGATTCTTTCAATGTCTATTTTGCCCTCTTATTCAGGAATATCAGGTCAGGGAGCAGCTGGTTGGTTCAGTGGATTGAGAGCCAGGCCTAGAGAAGGGAGGTCTTAGGTTCAAATCTGGTCCCAGAAACTCCCTAGCTGTGTGACCCTGAGCAAGTCAATTAACCTCCATTGCCTAGCCCTTACCACTTTTCTGTCTTAGAACCAATACACAGCATTGATTCTAAGATGGAAGGTGAGGGTCTAAATAAAAAGAATTATCAGGTCAGTTTTCTTGGATAATTTCTTATAATATGTTGTCTAGGATTTTTTTTGGTCATTAATTTCAGGTAGTTCAATTATTCTAAAATTGTCTGTATCTTCTTTCTAGGTCAGCTGTTTTTTTCAGTGAGATTTCATATTTCCTTCTATTTTTTCTTTTTTTTGATTTTTTCTTATTATTTTTTTCTGTCTTATGAAATCATTAACTTTGACTTGCCCAAATCTAGTCTTTAAAGACTGATTTTCAACTATGATTTTTTTATTTTCCTTTTTTGATTTGGTCTATCCTGCTTTACATGGCTTCCAGCAGATCAGTTCTGGTTTCCAATTTGCTTATTATATAATTTGATTTCTCTGTCTTTTTTTCCATTTGGGAAATTTTGTCTTTTAAGCTGTGCTATAAAGAAAGAGGGGGAAGGTCATAGGGCGATATAGATATGCAGTGAGGTGGGTGTACCTCTGTATTCTCCCTAGGTGCAGATGATGGGAGAACACCAATACAAATCACCCTTGCTAGTTGTTATAATTTCCCCTTTCAATAACAGTTGCCCAGGGAAGGACCCCAAAAGGTTAGGTGGATGGGTAACCCTTTAAGGTCTAACCTGGAGTTGGATAAATTATTAATATAGGGCTTTGATTAACCTTGGATCATGTTTGTTATCTGACTGTGTTATAAAGACCACTCAGGAAGGTACTTATTAAACACTCTTTATCTATAATCCAAATCAGGGAAAGGATAATCAGGATAAGGATTGGGGATTGGAGACCCTGTCAATCTAATATCTATAATCTGTAATCAATCAGGACTGGAGGCTATTGATTTAGTAGAAGCTGGTGCCAAGCCAGAGAATAATGTTTGCTCTTGATGCAGCTGTGTTGGTGATTTATTCTCTCAGCTTTCTCACTATCAGTGTTTGATGATGTATTAGCTCTCACAGCCTTCAGGAAATATTCAGATCCCACCAACCCTCTTCTTCATAGACCTCCCAGCGTCCCTTCACCACCCAGAGACCCAGAGACCTAAAGAGCTAGGAAGATTCAGAGACCTAAAGATATAAGGGACAAAAAACCCCAAAGACCAAATTTGCTGTTAGGGTGGCTGTTAGGGTTATTTATACCCCCAGGCCAACCAACTTTGCCCCTGGCTCACAGCATCTGGGAACATTCCAATCTCTCCAACTGCCTCCCTTGTCAATCAAGGTGACATCCAACATTTCTCAGGATTTGAATATAACAGTTGTTATTGTCTTTTTGTGTTATTTTAATTTCTTTTCCCCACTTTTCTTCCCATTTTTCTTCTATCTTACTTGGTTCTTGAACTCCTTTTTGAATTCATCAAGAGCTTGTGACAAATTTCCATTTTGGGGGGAAAGTTTGGATATGTCTGCTTTTGTCATTTTCTGCTCTTGCTTCTATATTTTGCTCTTTTTTCTCCATAGATATTTTCCAGGGTCAAGAGCTTTTTTTGCTGTTTACTCCTTTTCCTGCTGGAGGATTGGGATTCCTGCACATTGGTGGTCATTGCTATCTTATCTTCTGTCTCACAGGGATTTGTCTTGGGATTATCTTCTCTTCCCTGTGAGAGGCCTGAGTGAGGGGAGGTAGATCTGTGGTATTTTTTAAGAAGTGTGCTTCAAAGTATTTTGCCCTGAGACTATCTTCCTGCTGGAATTCTGAGCCTTAGTTCCAGTGGCTAGGATTTTCAAGGGTGGGTCTGTGGTGTAGTGCACTGCACTGTCTTTTGCCCTGCTGCCCTGGCTACCAGGACTGAGCTCCATTCTATTAAGCTTAGAGTCTAACTGCCAAGGCCTGGCAAAGCCCTCAGGGGTAAGTCAATGTGCGTTCAACCAGCCCTCAAGAATTTGGAGATTTCCCTGGCCCAACTTTGACTCTGGAATGGTAGGTGGGGCACTCAATCTGTGCTTTTACTTGTGTAGCTTTGCCCCCTTGTAGTGTGGAAATCTTCTCTCATTGCCTACCTTTCACACTGTGTCCAGTGGGAGAGCTCCTTTAATCGTCTTGTTTTGACTTCTGTCCTTTTGAGACTCTTTATATTGATCAGTTTGGAAAGAAATTCAGAGAGGCTCCAAGATTTTCCTGCTACTACACTGCCATCTTGGCTCTGTCCCACGATATTTCCCATTTAAAAAAAATGGTTTTGGAGTAATTTTGACTTTTCTTCCACACTAACAAAATTCTTTGATTTGAGACAACTTCAATTTTTGTTGCTTAAATTCAATCAATTACATATAGTTTTGTGTTAATACACTCAAGTCATGATTTCAGTTGTGGTGAAGTATAAAGGATGGAGAATCAGAAGACTGAGTTTCAGTATCTCTCCATCACTTATTATTAGTATGATGTAATCTTAAGTGGGGTGAACTGCCTCACAGAACTCCACAATACCACCAGAACTTCAGGAAAGGGGGCAGTTGGGGCAGTTAAGAATGTAGGTATAAAAGCAGGACACCCAGCTTGGCAAGATCACTCTTTGGGGGACAGAGGGAGCTGGGTGGCTGGAAGGGGTAGGATTACTTCTTCTCAGTAGCTTAGCTTATCTCTAACCCAGAGAACAGGGTGTATCATTGCCATATACAGACTCAATCAAGACTGTTTCCCTAAGGCTGTGGGCACTGTGACTAAACCTTATAAGCAGTGTCCCAGCCAACTCTAAACTCCTACAGATCTACAATCAAGACCATCACTACCATCTTGGACTTGTTATTTGATTTTAGGAGATTGTGAGGGAGTTTAGGGAGAAATAGTTTTATTCAGAGGCTTTCCCCTCTGGGGGGGTTAGCTACTCTGATAGCACCTTGAAGATCTTAGATAAATTTTACCTCACCCTCAAACCTAGACCTTTCCCTTCCTTCCCAGTTTCCCTGAATGAATAAATCCCTTCTCTTGTTAAGAGTGTGTGAGTGAGGTGTTGTGGTTCAGGTTATATAACCCTAATTCATATATTACCTAAGCCAGATCTCCATCTTGGCAGATCCTGAGAGTAGTTGAGATCCAGTGATCAAGAAAGTTGCTTGAAGACATCCTAAGCACTTTACCTATCTTGGGCTTAGGGAATAAGCCACAAACAGTGGAAATTGCCAATTTCTGTGGGATTATTTCTTTTTTGCCAGCCAGTTGAGCCCTGTGAGAGCTAAGTCAGATAGCCACCATTTCTGGACAGAGAAGGATTTTGTTAATAGCAGTTACCAGAGGCTTCAACTACCAAGGGAGGGGGAGGAGAAAGAATTCCATCCACTCACTCCCCTCCCCCTCGCTAGGGGTTTTGCAGCCAGGGGTTTGGAGCTTCTTGTGGCATCACTGCTAATTGGTCCCATTTTTACAATGATGATAGGAAGGTCACTTAGACTTTATGAATATATGAAGTAATACTGATCTTGCCTATCTCATAGAATCACATGAAATTACATACATCAAAGTGTTTTATAAATTGTTAAGTACTATACAAATATAGTTAGTTAATATTTTTATTGTTTTTCTTGTTATTATTAATGATATTAGGCAGCACAATCATAGATAGATTGTCTTGCCTTCAAGCCCTGCATCTGACACATACTAACTGCCTGATGTGAGGCAAGTCATTTAACTTCTCAGTGTTCTAAGCAAGTTACAAAAAAGGTGGCTATCTGCATTGGTAGTGTTACTTCACTGGATGTTCTCTACAATCCTAAAATTATAATTGTGTAACTCAATTACAATCAAAAAGTATTACCCAATTATAATGAATATTTATTGAAAATTGTTTTTAACTAATTAGTATTAAATTTAGCTATCATTATCACTGATTTGGTTTATGGAATCAGTTCTTTGTAAAAAGAGCCCTAGGATTACAGGCCTAGAACTGTAATCAGGAGATCTAGATTCAGTTACTGTCATTTCACTTCTTGTGGGTCTCAGTTTCTTAATCTGTAAAGTATGCTGATTGGAATAGATATCCTCTAAGGTTTCTTCCAGATAAAACATTTCATGCTTTTCGGATTTTGCAGTGTTAGCTCCCTTAACAAGCTTCAAAATATTAAATCTTATTGTTCACAAAGGAAACTGAATGAAAGTATACATGAAATTCTTCAAATCCCTTCTAGTCACTAGAGAAACATTTTACTGACTGCAGATCAGACTGTTATCTACATTTATGACTGACAATATATTTGTTTATCACTATTATATTACATGGACTTATAAAACTGAACCCTTAGGAAAGCAACATTGATGATATGTTAAAAGCTAATTTAACCAGAACAAAATTTTTTTAAGGCTGTAGAAATCTCCATTAAAAAAATCTCTTAATAATCATAAATTCATGAACCTTAGAGCTTCCTTAAAGATAACTTAGTGTAACCCATTATTCTGATGTTACTCTGAGTATTCCTTTTTTCAATTTCCATACAAAACAGATGATCCAGGTTTGTAGAGCTATGCTGTTTCCACCACCCTTAAGGTTCTGTGAGTACCTCTTAAGGAGTCAGAAGTAATTCTCTAATGCTTGAGTCACCTACAGAGTACTTCTTTCCAACCTACCCTTCTTGCCCATTAGAAAAAGGTATTTACTAGGGTAGTACAATAAGGATAATTGGTATAAAATTAGTATAAAACATTCTTTGGTATAAAATACAGAATTTCATCTGAGACACATTCACTAAATGTATTCTGAATTGAAGGGAAAGTGGGCTCAAACTTAGAGATTATATGTGGGAAATGACAGTTCCTCCTTCCTAGAAATCTTTTTTTTTAGAAGCTCCTTCTAGAATTATGATTCCAGTTTATTCTTGGTTCACCATAATACAGACACTGCTGCTGACTGATTTAGGGCTATTATTTAGGACACTGATGAGGAAAATGCTGCCTTGGGAGTATGATACTTAGACACCAGTTGGAAGATAGGAGTTGCAAGAAGGTTCTCCTTAAACCTGAAGGAATGGGGAAAAGAGTCCTGAGTATCTTCTTCCCTTTTTTCTCCCTTGGCAGTTCTTTCTCAGTAGCTTTAGCTAGAACTTCCCATTTCTGGAATTCCATCCATCCCAACATCTTTGACAATTTTTAGATGATCCCTAGGATATAGCCAAATTTCCTTATACTACCCAAATATATATTTTACCAGGTTCAAATTATGTTCTACTATGTTACAAAGGTCAAGGGCTTTTAAAACATATTCATACTTATAAGGTCTATTCATGATTGAGACATTTTCTCTCTTAGTTAATGTGACAAGATTAAAATGAAATGGAGGGGTTTCCTGACCCTACCCTTATACAAATCCAATACTTCAGTGATAGATGAGAAAATTGAAGTCCAGAGGTTTGGAGTGATTTATGGAAGGTCACAGTGTATTGACAACAGAAGACTAGAACCCAATTCTCTTGCTTCTTTCTATTATATAATTAGGTTTAATTGTATATAGAGAGCACTGTAGTTTTTTTTTAACATTTTCATAGAGATGTATTTTATGCATAAGATAATGTTTGTGTATTATTTTTAAGGTCAAATATCTTGCATGACTTATTAGCCATTGTTAATATTTGTGACTGCAATAAAATGTGAGTCTTTCCCCTTACATTCTATATCTAGTCTTATTATTTGATCTTTTAATGAGTACTAAGATCCAATCTTTATCCTGGTTTTAAGTTGCATTATCAGGGAAAATGGGTCCTAAATTCTTTAGAGCTCTCAACCCAAATGATGACTCATGAATACTAAGAGACAAATGATCATTAGATCATTAGGGAAGCATGAGAGACCTCCCAAGAGGCTAGAGGATACAAGAGCCCACATTACCAGCTATGCACTTATGGAAGTGAAAAAGGCAGAAATTCAATTAGACATAACATATAAGTCTCAGAAAGCCTAGACTTGAATTCTCAGTACACAATGATCTGTTTTACTTAAAAACTCTTTGGCATAATTGGACCTTGTCATACCTACCAGCTGCTCAAGAAAATTTTTCAGCAGTCACTATGTTTGTATATTTTTGCATTTGTGTGAACTGGAAACTTGTTCCAATTGTTCTAAGATTCAGTAAAATTGTGTTATTACTGTCAGTTTTTTTTAAAGTCCTTAAGTCTTAGAATCAATATTAAGTGTTGGTTCCAAGACAGAGGAGCCCTCAGGGCTAGGCAGTTGGGGCTAAAGTGATTTGCCTAGGGACACACAGCTATGAAGTATCTGCTGCGATTTTTGAACCCAGGTCTGACTCTCTATCCACTGAACAACTATCCCAGTTGTCCCTATACTGTCAGTTTTAAGTAGAATCTTTTCTAGTTTCTATCCATCCTTTAAAGCCTAGTTTAAACCTCACCTTTTCCATTATATCTTTCTTGACTATGCAATTATATCTTGATCTTTCCTTTGTGTGAAGTCCTTTGTAATTTATAGTTAGCACTAATATTATTCCAGTAGGTTAGTCATGGGCGTATTATTATGTTATGTAAGTAACAATATGTAAAATTTAAGAATATATATATATATAAATTTTTTTCCTCTCTTGCTTTCAGTCCTGACTCTGCCCCTGGATTTCTACCAATGGGAGTGTCCTCTGCGTCTGTGTCTGCTACCAATTGACTGGCTTCTCCCAGAACTGCCATTTTAAAGTCAACACCCAGACCAGTTATGCCTTCATTCCTCTTCAGGCCACACTCTTGATTTTCTGCCTTTTTTCTATCATTCCGCCATGCAAGTAATTATCAACTCCCACTCCTCTGTTTAGATTCTTTTTGTATGTTGTCTTCCCCCTTTAGCATGTAAACTACTTGAGGATGGTACTCTTTTTTTTGCTATATTTGTATTAATACAGTGCCTAGTATGTAACAATCACTTAATAAATACTTTTGACTTATTTACAGAGGGAAACCAAGATGGCAGGTAGCAGAAATAAAGAGCAAATGCTACCTCACCAAACTCCTCCAAAAAGAAATGTGATAGACTGAATCTTGATAAGAAGTTCAAGAAAAGTCACAGTGAGTCATTTTTTCAGCCCAGATTTACATAAGAAAACAAAGATTTGTGGACATTTGAGACTTGTCTGGTCAGGAGTATACCTTAAGGAGTAAAGGAATCAAGGACTAAAAGATCCTAGTTTGTACCAGGACATAGTGATTTATGTAGGATACAGGAACAAGTTCCAACTGGCAGCTTCATTGCTCATTACCCGATTCCATGTCACAGATCCAGGGTAGACTTTAGAGAGAAGTTATGCTCCATGGTGGCATTCATGGATTAGGAGAAATCACAGGCCCTATGCTATGTACTGAACAAAGAAGTTTAAAAGAAACTAGTTACTATGTGGCTCAGATCCCAGGAGTCTCATGTCCAATTTCTAGCCCAGTCTGTAGCCTTCAGAAAAAGAACTAGAATAGAATTCCCAGAAAAATGAAGTTTGCAGTTCTTTTACTTTGAAGCCCATTTCCTTACTACTCATTCCTTTTTAGGCCAATCTCAATTGCATTAGCTATAATCTTTTTTCATCTTGATACATTGGTGAACTAGTTGGGTTTTTTTCTTTTGTCACCTTAAGGCTGACAAAGCACTTTATGTACATTATCTCATTTAGCCTTTACAACAACCCAGGGCTGTTGTAACACTTGTTTTTAAAAATGTAATGTTATTCCAATAAGCTTACTATATTAGGGAGCAATTTGAACATCATGTGAGTTTCACATTTGCTTATGCACAGTTTTGTCCTCTGGAGACTAGAGAACAATGAGCCACAGTTGTTCATGTCTAATTTGATATAACTCTCCTTCCACCACTTCACAATAACTCACAAGCTGTGTCTCTTCTAATGATGGTTACTTCTACTAGCAAAGTTCAAGTTTTTGTCAAGGTAAAACTTGACATATTTATCTGGTTCAGTATGAGCAGAGGATGATTGGATAACATTCCCTTAACTCTGACCTTCTCAAGAGCAATAGTCATCATCCTTCCCTGGGACTTTATCAGCTTCACCTCTTGAGAATCAAGGTCTGAGATGAGCTACAGTCTGGCCAGTATATTGATTGTAGTACAAATAGTATTTTTAAATTTCTTAACCACTTAATATGTATAATATAGTGTCCCTTTTTAAAAATTATGTTCTTATCTTTATGTGTCACTGACAAAGTTTTTGAGTGTTATGTCCCAATCTCATTTTCCCCATAAGTTCTGTGTAGCTTATTGCACAATTTTGCATAGCATATTTTTAAAAATATAGCAGAAATGACAATATGTGAACAGGTGAAGGAGAGGTTATCCTCCAGCTAGATTCATTCTTTTTCTCAATATGACTGGCCAAATATCTATTCAAATTCAACCCAGGACCACAACTTAATTAGAGGAAGAGGATTTCTATTTATAAAGTCAGGTGAAAAGAAGTCAGATGACATAATTTTCAGGGGGAAAACTAATAGTCTAAAAGTCCCAGTCTAAATATTGGTTGGAGGAAGCCACTTCCGGGTTAAAATGGTGGCAGAGTACAAGCAGCTTGCTTAACCTCTCCTAACTCACACAGATAGGACTTCTCAATAAGACATAAAAACAAATCCAGACAAACGAAGGGACCCCACAATAGGGCACAGCATTGAAGGTACATGGGATCAGAGCATTTCCATGCTATAAGGGGGTGAAATAGCTCTCAATAAAACACGAGCTGAGCAACCTCCTACTCCCCACACCACCTACAGTGCCAAAGCAAGTGCACAAGAGTTAGAGAAAGTTTGGGGCACTCATTAAGTTCTTGGCAGCTACCTGGGATCACCAGGGCCTGCTCCAGAGAGCAGCAATACGTAAGACCCAAGAGGCTAAAGAATGCACAAACTTTGAACACAGACCTTGAGCACAGGCACTGACATTAAGTGCATGCTCAGATGCGGATGTAGACCTTGAGCACAAACATGGACCTTGGGTGGGCACTCAGTGCAGAGGGGCGCATGACTGTAGAAACAGCACCCTGAGACTGTTAAAGGAGCTTTGGAGAGAGGAGCAAGTAAGGGGACAACCAGGTGGTTTGACCCTGAAACAACTAAACTTAAGACCTCAGGAGACTAAAGAGCACAGAACGACCCTGGGCATGAGGATAAAGCTGAGAGGGCACACAGCACTGTGACCCAGACAAAACCTGGTCCATAGCTCGATAGGATGGGCAGAGAGCCTGTCTGCCTCACCCAGACTTCTGAATGAGAAAGAAATAATAATAATGGCAAGCCCCACA
Organism: Gracilinanus agilis; assembly: GCF_016433145.1. Taxonomy (NCBI): domain Eukaryota; kingdom Metazoa; phylum Chordata; class Mammalia; order Didelphimorphia; family Didelphidae; genus Gracilinanus; species Gracilinanus agilis. Next base: position 241,044,708 of record NC_058133.1, read on the forward strand.
CAAGAACCTCAAAAGAGAAAGATCAAGAAGAAATCCTTAACACTCAACAACTTTTACACAGGAAAAAATCCAGACAACAGAGCAAACAGCAGAGGAGAATAAACAAGTAATCACATCCAAACCTCCCAAAAAAAATTAAAATTGGTCACAAGCTCTTGAAGAGTTCAAATCTGAGATAATGAGAAAGATGGAAGAGATTTGGCAAAAGAAGTGGAAAATAGCTCAAAAGGAAATTAACACGTTAAAAGACAGAAACTCCCAATTGGAGAAAGATGCCCCCAAATCAAAAGAACTTATAAGCAAATTGGAGACCAAAATCAAACAGCTGGAAAACAGGATAGACCAAATTGAAAAGGAAAATCAAAAGATTATAGCAGAAAACCAGTCTCTAAAGACAAGAATTGGACAAGTAGAAGCCAATAATCTCTCAAGACAGCAAGAACAAATAAAACAAAGTCAAAAGACTGATAAAATAGAAGGAAACATGAAATATCTCACCAAGAAAATGACAGATCAAGAAAATAGGTCTAAAAGAGACAATTTGAGAATCATTGGTGTTCCTAAAAAGCAAAACTTAATAGAAATTTGGACTCCACACTACAAGAAATTATACAACAAAACTGCCCTGAAGTTCTTCAACAAGCGGGCAACATAGACATTGAAAGGATCCATAGATAACTCTCTACCCTAAACCCTGAAAAAACAACCCCCAGGAATATAATAGCCAAATTCAAGAGCTTCCATGTAAAAGAAAAAAATTTTACAAGAAGCCAGAAAGAGACAATTGAGATAGCAAGGAGCACCAATCAGGATCACATAGGATCACATAGGATCTGGCAGCCTCCATACTAGAAGAATGCAAGGCTTGGAATATGATATTCAGAAAGGCAAGAGAACTGCGTCTACAACCAAGGATCACCTACCCATCAAAACTGACAATATACTTCCAGGGGAAAGTATGGGCATTCAACAAGATAGAAGATTTCCAAGTATTTGCACAGAAAAGACCAGGACTAAAAATATCCAACCACAAAAACCAAGAGGAACATGTAAAGGTAAATAAAAAATAAAGGGGAAAGAAAGTAAACTCTTATGTTTAAATTTGCCTCTTTAAGGGCTTCAATAAGATCAAATTGTTTGCATAAGGAGAAATGTGAGGTGTAATTTTCAAAAACTGTATTCACTATTATAGTAATTAGAAGAATTATTCACAGGGAGAGGTTGGAGTACTAAATGGTAAAAGATGAGATGGAGGGGTGGGCGGGGAAGAGGGGCACCAAGAGAAACTTGAAGTAATAAGAAAAATAGGAAATTCTATACCACACAAAGAGGGAAGGGAAGGGGAGGGGATGAATAATATTATAAGAAAGAGAGGAAGAAAGCATTAAGAGGTAATATTTAAACCTTACTCTTAGTGGAATTAACCCTGAGAGGGAAGAGTAGCTATATCCAATGGGATATAGAATTCTATCGAACCCTACTGAGAAAGTCAGAAGGGATCAACCAAGGGGAACAGGAGAGTACGGAGATCTAAAAAGGGAGGGGAGGAGAGGAGGGAAGTAATTCATTGGGCCTTAAAAATAAAAAGAGGGGAATAATAAGGGAGGGGGTAGAAGAGGGAGTTAATCAAGGGAGCCGACAAGGGTTACTGGCTTAAAGCAAACCACTGTTTTAAAAGGAAATAACCTAAGAAGAAGGGGTAGAACTAGAAGAGGATACCAAAATGTTGGGGAATACACAACTGATAATTATAACTCTGAATGTGAATGGGATGAACTCGCCCATAAAACAGAAGCAAATAACAGAGTGGATTAGAAACTAAAAGCCTACCATATATTGTCTACAAGAAACACATATGAGTTGGATGGACATACATAGGTCTAAGGTCAAGGGCTGGAGCAAAATCTTTTGGGCTTCAAATGAGAAAAAGAAGGCAGGAGTGGTAATTATGATTTCTGACAAAGCCAAAGTAAAAATAGATATGATTAAAAGAGACAGGGAAGGTAATTACATTCTGATAAAAAGGCAGTATAGAAAATGAGGAAATAACAGTACTCAACATGTATGCACCAAATGGAATAGCATCCAAATTCCTAAAGGAGAAACTGGCAAAGCTCAAGAAGGAAATAGATAGTAAAACTATACTAGTAGGAGATCTAAAGGTTCCTCTTTCAGATCTAGATAAATCAAACCAAAAAATAAATAAGAAAGAGATAAGAGAGGTGAATGAAATCCTAGAAAAATTAGATTTAATAGATATGTGGAGAGAAATAAATAGGGACAAAAGGGAATACATCTTCTTTTCAGCTGCACATGGTACATTCACAAAGATTGACCATGTAATATGGCCTAGAAACATTGCAAAGAAATGCAAAAGAGCAGAAATAATAAATGTAACCTTCTCAGATCATAATGCAATAAAAATAATAATTTGTAAGGGCACATGGACAGGCAAATCAAAAACTAATTGGAAATTAAACAATATGATTCTACAAAACCAGTTAGTTAAAGAAGAAATCATAGAAACAATTAATAATTTCATTGAAGAGAACAACAATGATGAGACATCTTACCAAACTCCGTGGGATGTAGTGAAGGCAGTACTCAGGGGGAAATTTATATCCTCGAGGGCATGTATTAACAAATTAGAGAGGGCAAAGATCAATGAACTAAGCATGCAAATTAAAAAACTAGAAAGGGAACAAATTAAAAATCCCCAGCTAAACACCAAATTAGAGATTATAAAAATTAAAGGAGAAATCAATAAAATTGAACATAAAAGAATTATTAAATTAATAAATAAGACTAGAAGATGGTATTTTGAAAAAACAAACAAAATTGACAAAGTAGTGGTCAATCTAATTAAAAAAGAAAAGACGAAAACCAAATTAACAGTATCAAAGATAAAAAGGGAGACCTCATCTCAAGTGAAGAGGAAATCAAGGCAATCATTAAAAACTATTTTGTCCAATTATATGGCAATAAATATAGCAACTTAGGTGAGATGGATGGATATTTACAAAGCTATAAATTGCCTAGATTAACAGTAGAAGAAATAGAATACTTAAATAATACCATATTAGAAAAAGAAATTGAACAAGCCATCAAAGAACTCCCTAAGAAAAAATCCCCAGGACCAGATGGATTCACAAGTGAATTCTATCAAACTTTCAAAGAAAAACTAATTCCAATACTATAAACTATTTAATATAATAAGCAAAGAAGGAATTCTACCAAACTCCTTTTATTATACAAATATAGTCAGGTAGATCAAAAAAAGAGAAAGAAAACTACAGACCAATCTCCTTAATGAACATAGATGCAAAAATCTTAAACAGAATACTAGCAAAAAGACTCCAGCAAATGATTATGAGGGTTATTCATTATGATCAGGTGGGATATATATCAGGAATGCCAGGATGGTTCAACATAAGGAAAACCATTCACATAATTGACTATATCAATAAGCAAACCAACAAAAACCACATGATTATCTCAATATATGCTGAAAAAGCCTTTGACAAAATACAACATCCATTCCTGTTGAAAACACTAGAAAGTATAGGAATAGAAGAACCTTTCCAAAAAATAAATAAACAATATATATCTAAAACCATCAACAAGCATCATATGCAATAGGGATAAAATAGAAGCCTTCCCAATAAGATCAGGAGTGAAACAAGGAAGCCCATTGTCACCTCTATTATTTAACATTGTACTGGAAACACTTGCAGTAGCAATTAGAGAAGAAAAAGAAATTGAAGGTATTAAAATAGACAATGAGAAGATGATATGATGGTCTACTTAAAAAATCCTAAAGAATCAACTAAAAAGCTAATAGAAATAATCAACAACTTTAGCAAAGTTGCAGGATACAAAATAAATGCACATAAATCATCAGCATTTCTATATATTTCCAACACACCACAGCAGCAAGAGTTAGAAAGAGAAACACTATTTAAAATCACCCTAGACAATATAAAATACTTAGGAATCTATCTACCAAAACAAACCCAGGAATTATACGAACACAACTACAAAACACTTTCCAAACAATTAAAACTAGATCTAAACAATTGGAAAAACATTGATTGCTCATGGGTAGGACTAGCTAACATAAAAAAATGACCATTCTACCCAAATTAATTTACCTATTTAGAGCCATACCTAACAAACTACCAAAAAACTTTTTTACTGAATTGGAAAAAAACTACAACAAAGTTCATTTGGAAGAACAAAAGATCAAGAATATCAAGGGAAATAATGAAAAAAAAACGTGAAGGAAGGTGACCTAGCAGTACCAGATATTAAACTATACTTTAAAGCAGTGGTCATCAAAATGATATGGTACTGGCTAAGAGACAGAAGGGAGGATCAGTGGAATAGACTTGGGGTAAGTGACATTAGCATAAATAACCCAAGTTAGTATTAATAACCCAAAGAGCCCAGTTTTTGGGACAAAAATCTACTATTTGACAAAAATTGTTGGGAAAATTGGAAAACAATATGGGGAAGATTAGGTTTAGATCAACATCTCACACCCTATACAAGATAAATTCAGAATGGGTGAATGACCTTAATATAAAGAAGGAAATAAGTAAATTAAGTCAACACAGAATAGTATACTTGTCAGATCTATGGGAAAGGAAAAATTTTAAAACCAAGTAAAAGTTAGAAAATATTACAAAATGTAAAATAAATCATTTTGATTATATTAAATTAAAAAGCATTTGTACAAACAAAAACAATGCAACCAAAATCAGAAGGAAACAACAAACTGGGAAAAAAATCTTTACAATAAAAAACTTTGACAGGGGTCTAATTACTCAAATATACAAGGAGTTAAATCAATTGTATAAAAAATCAAGCCATTCCCCAATTGATAAATGGGCAAGGGACATGAATAGGCAATTTTCAGATAAAGAAATCAAAACTATCAATAAGCACATGAGAAAGTGTTCTAAATATTTAACAATTAGAGAAATGCAAATCAAAACAACCCTGAGATACCACCTCACACCTAGCAGATTGGCTAGAATGATAGCAGGGGAGAGTAATAAATGTTGGAGGGGATGTGGCAAAATTGTCACGTTAATGCATTGCTGTTGGTGTTGTGAAATGATCCAACCATTCTAGATGGCAATTTGGAACTATGCCCAAAGAGCTCTAAAAGACTGCCTGTCCTTCAACCTATTATTGGGTTTGTACCCCATAGAGATCATAGATAAAAAGACTTGTACAAAAATATTTATAGCCACACTTTTTGTGGTGGCAAAAAACTGGAAAATGAGGGTATGCCCTTCAATTGGGGACTGGCTGAACAAATTGTGGTATATGCTGGTGATGGAATACTATTATGCTAAAAGGAATAATAAACTGGAGGAATCCCATGTGAATTGGAAAGACCTCCAGGAATTGATGCAGAGGGAAAGGAGCAGAGCCAGAAGAACATTGCACATAGAGACCGATACACTGTGGTAAAATAGAATGTAATGGACTTCTGTACTAGTAGTAATGCAATGACCCAGGACAATATGAAGGTATTTATGGAAAAGAACACTACCCACATTTATAGGAAGATCTACAGAAGTGGAAACACAGAGGAACAACAACTGCTTGAACACATGGGTTGATTCAGACATGATTGGGGATGTAGACTCAAAAGGACCACACCAATGCAACTATCAATAATATGTAAATAAGTCTTGATTGGTGACACATGTTAAAACCAGTGGAAATGTTCTTTGGATATGGGGGAGGGGATAAAGGGGACTTAAGGGGAAAGTAAAACCATGAATCATGTAACCATGGAAATTTTTTCTAAAAAAATAAAATATTTAAACAAACAAATAAATAAATATTATTTGGAGAATGAGGAGGCCTTCTATTGAGACAAGTTGGTCACTCACCAAGCTATTGCTTTCTACTATCCCTAAAATAAGTCTTGGGAAATACACTTGGTTTCTGGGAAACTCAGCCTTAGACAATGGTTTCATAATCTAAGAGGTGTTGATGCAGTGAAAGTTCTATAACCACAGAGCAATATGAGTACTTTTCAAATAATCAAGGACCTACTTTAAATTTATTTTGGCTTCTCAAGCACAAATGTAAAGGGAAAATGACTCATTAAAAAAAAAAAAGAAAATTATTCAGACTATCTTTTGAGCTGAGAGAAAAAAACAAATCTGCACAGGAGACTAAATGGGTAAAATCTTACCTCTTGGTTTAATTTTGGTGGGAAATTCAACTTTCTTTTGAAGTCATTTCAGTCATCCTACTTTTTGTGACTAAATTTTTGGGGAACTCAGTCTCAGCTCCTAAATCACATCTAATCATATCATCTCTATAGAGATCCTGCTCTATAACCAGAGACTAATCTGAGTGGCCTAGGGTGGTCGTTGGATGCAAAGAATGAAACAGATAGGAAGCACGGCTTGTTAGCTCATAGTACTCCAAAAAATACTGAAGTAGCCACTTTATTATAAAGGAAATTAAAGATCCCCTTCCCCCAGAAACTCAAGGAAGTTTCCTACAGTTACAGAGAGCAAGATTTTTACTATAGTCAAAACAAAAGCCTTAGAAGCCTCCAGGTGTAGACAAAAAACCTACGCTAAACTATCAACTACATGTGTTATCTTTAAGTGGAGCCTGGGACATCTCCGTTAGGTTGGAAAGCCCCATCAGTTTCTCGGCCTTGATGGTATTAAACAATTTTTTGAGCCTCATTATTTTACTTTAATTCTGGGCAAAATGCCCTGCCAAGGGTTCGACCTTGGCCGTATCAGCCATCTGTATTCTCTGGCATCCTGCTGGAGTGCTGAGAGCCCAAAGCTTTTTCAATAAGACTATAATGCATTTTGAAGGAAGGTGAGAATTATGAAAGGAATCAAAAGAGGAATCTCAGATTTTTATCTTAGATATCCCACATCTGTCTCATCCTGTAGTTCCAATAGGGAGGAAAGATCAATACACAGCTCTGCCGGTCTGTATTGATCTTTTGAGGGGGTCCAGATAAAAAGATCTATTTGAGATTCTAATTTCTCTTAATAACTCCCGACACATCTCCTACCCCTATTTAGTCAACTTCAGTGGTTTCTTATTTTCTCTAGGATCAAATATGAAATTCTATTTTTTACTTTTAAAACCCTCCATATTCTGGCTTCTTCCTACTTTTCCAATCTTTTTACATTTTTTATTTCCCCATATACTCTGCAATCCATTGATAGTGCATTGATATGTAATCCTCCTTAGTCTTTGTACTGGACAAGATATCTCCTAACACCTTTTTTATCTCTCCCTCTTAGCCTCCTTATCTTCTTTCAAGTGTCATCTATGTTAGGGTTCAAATGGGTGGCCACCAGAGGAACACAGGAGACAATGCAATCAAAGCAGGAGAAAGCTTTATTGCCAGTGCACTGGGGGGAGTTCTGTAAGAGAATTCCCCAAGTATTGTGTCTACAGAGGGGAATATATACATTTCAAGGGTTGGGATATAGATAGGGTCTGATAATAGCTAGACAATGGGAGTACAGAGGTTTCCAGGTGCCATAGGATGTAATTATTAATGTTCAAGGCTGCTCTGTCTAGGGAGGAGTGGTGCCCTGTTCAAGGCTGCTCTGTCTAGGGAGGAGTGGTGTCCCCGGAACTATGAATTCCAGATAACCACACTGCTGAGCAGAGCATGATGCTATCAAAACCCCCCTGCTTAACAGGGTATGATGCTGTCAAGCTGTTAGTTATGAGTCTCAGCTTTTTGGCTACAACATTTCCCCCTTTTTGTTTTGCTCACTGAGGAATCCTCCTCAGGGCCATGCCCTCACTGGGATCTGGGTCAGTAACAAGGGGTTGATATTGTAGTTGCATGACCATGAGCTGGACCGTATTTATCTGGTCGTGAACAAACCAGACAACTGGTTAGAAATGCAGGGGCCAAGTGTTAGTAACAGGAGGATGATCAAAAAGGGATACAGCAATATCTGAAGCCTCTCTACTACTAAGGGACCATTTCCAAGGTTGATGGGGGTTATGGAGAGGACTGTGGGGTAATCGGTATCCCCTACAGGGCCAAAGAATAAGTCCAACATCCCCTACTTTTCCTTTTGATCCTAAGGAATCATCCTCAGGTGGTCCCTTAAAGATTAGTGTCAACACACATTGTATCAAGGGTGGGGGTTATCTGGTAATACTGATGCAGGACCATAAGCTGAACAGTGTTAATTCATTCCTTTACAAAAGCTGCTAGTTGGTTAAGAATAAGGGGAAGGGTACATAGTGGAAGCAAAAGGGATTTTCCGGCCTATAGTTTGCCTGAAAAAAAACTTTTTCACTATGGGGGTACAATGTTCTATGCTGTCTCTGGGGTACAACGTCCCACAAGGTCCCATGCTGTCTCCCCTCCCCTCCTCCAAATGTCTAAGGGAAGAGGGCCGATGGTTTCAATCTTCTGTAGCTTCTTCAAACTGAGAAGGGGCGTAGAATCTCTGAGAGGGGGGAAGAGGAGGAGGAGCTGTGGGCACAGGGTCTTCAGGGGCATCTCTGCATTGAATGCCAGGGTCCTGAAGGCTTGGAGACCAGAGGCTGTTTTCCCAAACTGACAGACAGGTCACAAGGGGGAGCATCCTAGAACTTAGGATTGGGGCAAAAACTAGAACACCAGATACAAAGAGAGAAAATTAGCACAATAGAAACTGATATTAAACATTAACATTTGGGTATGTTAGCCAACAGATTTTATCCCCACAAATCTTCCTCTGACAGGAATTGAACCATTTAGGAATTTTTGATCCCCAAGTTGTTTGCAGAGTTGGCATGTGATGTTTCTGCTAAAAAAATATCAACATACCTCTTCACTTTCTCTAATGCTCTGTTAACATCACAAAAAAATAAACATACCATTTCGTATACCTTCAAATGATAATCAATAACTCCCAAGAATTGAGGCACTGTGTCTTTAGCATAGTGCTTATCAATTATAACTTGCAGTTCATAGTACAAATTGGTAAACTGAGGTAACCACTGAGTATCGAACAAAACCCATGGTACAGTCAGGTTTACAATGAGCTTTTCCTTACATTCAAACAACACTTAAAGCACATGTTTTAGCAACAATTTACAAAAAGTCACATTTAAAGGAATATTATAAAGCAGGTAGTATTACAGGGTCTATTTCCAATTATAAGATTTGAAACCTTTTAAACACTACAACCTTAAAGCAAGCCTTTTGACAAGCAGGCTGCTTATCATACACTGAGATGAAAACCATTTATGATCATTTTAAACACACAAAAAATTTTTGATCAATGTAAACACTTAAATCTATTATATTTTTTAACTTCTTATGATGGAAAGATAAATAAGGAGGAAAACAGTCTTCTTGAGATTAACCTGGGCATTGTGCAGAGATGGCAGGGACCCTGCACCCCTTAACTTAGGCAGGTTGTGAACAGGGAAACTCCCTTTCCCCTGTAACAAAAGAGATACACCTCTGGCCACATCTTGATAGCCTAAGCCCCAAGGATCCCAGACAGACCCCCCACTCACCAAACACTCAAGTGCAAGGAGTCATGTCCACACTTTTGAAAAAGGGGCATGGGGGCAACCCCTGATAGTTGCTTCACTCGTGCTGCCATGCTGTGCTGTGGAGGACAACCCCCCAGGGCTGCTCCACCCATTCTATCCCGCTGGCCACCGATCCCATCTTAGCAATAAATCTTTCTCACTTCTAAGCTAAGCCTGGAGTCCTCTCATTCCTGAGAAAGGCCTCCCTCCCTAACCCCAACCCAGGGGCTCACCATTTGCATCTCTATAACAACTATGCTACTAAAAAAAAACCTGTTTTACAAGATATCCATGACTTTTCTATCAATTTTTTCTTGCTTGAACATCTCCTTAAACCCTCTGAAGTATATAATTAAAATATTCTCATCTTTAAATTCTTTAAAATCTTACTTATGTACTGTGTTGCTATATCAGTTCCTAAGTATCAAAGTGGAACAATTAAAAGTATTTCTCTCTGGGGCAGCTGGGTAGCTCAGTGGAGTGAGAGTCAGGCCTAGAGACAGAAGGTCCTAGGTTCAAACCCGGCCTCAGCCACTTCCCAGCTGTGTGACCCTGGGCAAGTCACTTGACCCCCATTGCCCACCCTTACCAATCTTCTACCTATGAGACAATACACCAAAGTACAAGGGTTAAAAATTAAAAAAAAAAAAAAAAAAAAAAGTATTTCTCTCTTCACCAAGTGAGATTACCTACAATTTAAAATTTAGCATGTACCAAAATCTTCATAATAAATTATTTTCAACAAAGTTCAGTTTGAACTCCACGACTTCCAAACAACTTTAAGTCTTTTAGTAACTTTTCAGTATGTAAACAACTGAATTTCAAAGCCATTTACTCTTATTCCTTTCAGACCTCTGTTTAAAACAGAATAGAACCTCCAGTTTAGCTTCCTTTACCTCAAAGCATTGCTTACATAACTGATTAAATTCCATCAATATTATTCTGATTTATACCTATTGTTTCTTTATCAATTACTCTTATTTCTTCTGGCTTCTCCTCCTTTACCATCATTGCAAAAAGAGGAAAGGTACTATATTTAATTGCATTAAATCCTATTAGCTTCTTGGGCTGGTCAAATTTTCTCTTGTTAATTTCATACAGTTTGCATATCATACAACCTTAACCTCTTCAGGTGGAAAACTTAATTCTCTTTATAGTCCAAATGCATACATATTTTGTATTCATTCATCATTACTTTCTAGCAATTCAAGTCTAATGTTAATCTCTAAATCATAAGTTCCCTCTTATACATTGTACACATTTTTAAAAACAGTTCATACAACCCTAGTCAAATATAACACTGTTTAGAAATTCCACCTTTTCCAAATTTTAGTACCTGTATTATTAAATCTCATGTACAGATTAACCACTTTAATAACTTCTTGTGTGTCATATGATTACTTGTTGTGAGTTCTGACAGCACATACATTAAAAGAACATCTCATTTTGAAAAATCCCAAGTTAAAATTCTAGAATAAGTTCTCAATAACACCATTACAACTTTTTCTGAATGACTTTCACATTTACAAAGTAGCCGATACAATTTCTGACCTCATAGAATAAACATTCCCTCTTTGTGTCAGACTGGCTATTAACCACATTTAGACAATTCTCAATTCACTGAAACCAAGGCTTAACAAACTTCTAACCATGAGTTTTTGTGCTCAATAAAATCTGGTTAATATTTCACATTTGACTGACAAACAGTTACCACAATAAATAAAATTACATTGTACCATATCAACATCATTAGCAATCCCCACCACTTAAAATCAAATCTTAAGTGAAAATGCTTCCAATTGTGGAGTAAAATCTCCCTTTTCTGCTCTGAATTTTTCTCTTTTTCACTCCTTTGGGGGCCCATCCAAAGGAAGAAAGAGGAAAAATCAGTTCTTTAGGATCCATGGTTAAAAAGAAATATCTGCAGTGAGAAAACTCATTAAAACAGTTGCAGCACACTGTCCCTTTCACTGAGGGTACTCAGGTACAGCTATCAGCCATCTGATTGGCTGAGCTGACTTCCTAGTCCCCTAACTTTCCCTGTGCTTTACACACTGATTGATCTAACCTGTCTCTCTTTTGGCTGTGATTTCTAACAAATGCTTCTTGTAGCACCTAAACAAACTGCTATCTGTTTCTAGTGGGGGTTGAAAGTGAGCTAGTGGGGGTTGAAAGTGAGCTGTTCTTAGGCTGGCTGTGTTTCTTAAGGAAAGAACTTTGAACTTTCAAATCCCCTCCTATTCAGATGTTAAGTCTGCTGCCTGAGCAGCACAGTTTCTCCAGTAAGGGAAGGTTAGAAATGTAGATAGGGGAAGGGGAATTGCAGAATGTTTGCAGTTTTCACTCTGAATTAGCTTTGAAGCCTGGGAAACCAGCAAGCACCAGGTTGACTCACCCTGGCTCTTGATAAGGACTGAAATAACACCAGACACAGACCCAGCCAGTACTGATGAATTAGGGGACCTCCGAACTGGAGCTGGGTATTTGGGGCTGGGTAACCAGAACCTGGGAGGGCGTAACTGTTTCCTTGCTGGGAACTGCAGAAATAATAAACTGTTGCCATGTCCCAGCCTGGGGCCATCCAACCCCAAATGCAGGCCACTCCGAATTACAAAAGGTCTGCAGCTTCCCCTTTTTTATTGATAAACCTAAGGCATGTGCAAGGGTTTTGAAATCAGAATTATGACTTAGGACCAAGTCCAGGGATGTTTATTGACTCTGGCCCATTTTTTGACCAATCAAAAAGACACAGACAAAGGACAACACAAAAGACAGACAAACAAAATGATAAACAGAAGATTCTTTTTGTGGAACCAAACAAAGTTTGAATGGGGGGATGTAGCCTGCTTGGGGCTCCATCCCACTTTCCCTGGCATCCTTCCAAAAAGACCCAGTGCCCTGCTTCTGCCTATGACCCATCTGTCAAGGACTTTTCCGGGATTAGCTCCACCAGGGATTTGAACCCTGGATTTCCGGAACTGTTTCCCCCCAGGGAATCAAACCCTGACCTTGCCTCCCCCTCTCACCAGGGGAGCTGCTCAAGGGGACTCCAACCCCTTAAAGTTATGTATCCCCTATCCCCGTATTCCCCCTTGTATCTCCATCTCCAAGGTTTCTAACGACTTCCTTCCCTCCCTTATATCCCACTCACTTCCTGGTTTTCCCGATCTGGCTCCTCTCGGAGAACAGAAAATGAGGCATAAACCAGTCCCTCTCAGAAACAGGTGGAAATTCAGACACAAAGCAGCGAGGAGGTGCCCCTCACCCCAGAACATGGTGGGCCTCGGGGCTTAGCTTAGGAGTCTCCTATAAATCGGGAGAATGCATCATCCACTTAGCTGTATGCCTATTGAGAGTCCTCAGTTTCCCCATCAAATACACACATCACACACCATTCATTGCTCACCTCTGGAAGTCGTCAAGAAACCTAGGAGAGAGTTTTCTCTGTCTCAGTGGTCCCCAGGGGGTCGCACACCATCCCGGGACAAGCTCCCATATGTTAGGGTTTGAATGGGTGGCCACCAGAGGAACACACGAGACAATGCAATCAAAGCAGGAGAAAGCTTTATTGTCAGTGCACTGGGGGGAGTTCTGTAAGAGAATTCCCCAAGTATTGTGTCTACAGAGGGGAATATATACGTTTCAAGGGCTGGGATATAGCTAGGGTCTGATAATAGCTAGACAATGGGAGTATAGAGGTTTCCAGGTGCCATAGGATGTAATTATTAATGTTCAAGGCTGCTCTGTCTAGGGAGGAGTGGTGTCCCCGGAACTATGAATTCCAGATAACCACACTGCTGAGCAGAGCATGATGCTATCAAAACCCCCCTGCTTTCTGGCTACAACAGTACATAGAACAAATATTAACTTTGCTTTAAAATTATGGAAATCGAGGTGCAAAAATATTATGTGATTCTCTTTAGGAACATTCAAATCACTTTGGCTTGTCACTCTTTATAATGTATCACTCTGCCCTTTTATACCATGATCTGGATCTTAAAAGATACTGTTCTCAAAGCTCCAGATTTGGAAACGTGTAAGGAGTTTTTGGGAGATCAGTGTTACTGGAGTAGATTGTAAGACCATTGAGAGCAGGGATTTTTAATGATTAAAATTTGTATCCTCAGTGCTAAGCATACTGTTCTGCCCTTTTTTGGGGGCATGTTTAGCACATGGTAGGCGTTTAATAAATATTTATTTAATTATACTATAAGTGATCGATAAGGTTGAAAAAGTTTGGTGTATAGAAAGGGTCACTTTGAATTTCACATAAAGGAACATGCCTTCTACAGACCAATATTCTCCAAATGAAGGTGTTTGCATCTTCAGGAATACACTACAGCATATAGCATGTGGGAAGAAAATATTAACATTTCTATTTAAAATTTTTTTAATAAAAAAAGGAAATATTTTCTTTCCTTTATTAACATTCATATGGATTGCCATTGGAACCCTCACATGTGGTTATCCTCAAAGTATTATACTTGTTTATAGGTTTCTGGCTTTTCTTATCTTTAGAATGCCTTCTGTTTATGGTTTTGCGAACTAGGTTTTTACTCAAGATTTCTTTCTAGGCCTTTTGGTTGTTTTTTTTTTTTTTCTCTTATGTTAATTTTCATTTGCTTGGGTCTAGTTTCCTTCTTTGGTCTTGCTCCTTTCCATTGGTATACAGATTTTCTGAACTCTTCCTCTTCATCCAGATGGGTACCCTCAACATTTTCACATTTTGGGACATGAGGAATAGTCTGAGTCCATACACAGACTAATCTAGAGGAAGAGTGGTGACATTAACTGAATCCCTTCTTTTAGGAGGAGATAATCTTTCCTTTCTCTATAGTGTTCTGTGTTACATTCTGCTCTAAGTCTTCCCAGACACTTCCACACTCCCAAACCCTGCTCCAGCTGTTCTACCTTTCAGCTGAGAAGAATCAGAATCTTTGTTGTGGGAATTAGCTAGGGACTTCCCATAAATGAATCATGAAGCATAATCCTGTCAAATTGATTTTTTTTAATCTGTGATTTATATGTGGATTGTAGTTGGCCTGGAGTCTGGAGGACCTGGGCTCAAATCTGGCTTCACATACTTCCTACCTAGAAACACAGGGTTAATTCACTTAACCCCAACTGCCTAATCCTTGCTGCAATTTTGTCTTAGAAGTAATACTAAAATAAGTAAATAAATGAAATATACTAAAAAACAAACAAACAAAATAAGGTGCTCAATAAAAGCTGGTTCACTGATAGTTTGGTTGAATTGAATGTTGAGCAAACAGAAACCAACTTCTGACCTCAGTAGATTTATGCAAAAGCCCTTCTGCCTTGTAAACATTTCTGTGAGTAGTTATAGTAAATGCTAAGGGGAACTATAAGTATTTAAATCGATTAATATTATATCATTCATGTTTTTAACCTTTGGTGGCATTTTTTCTTATTTTTTGGATTCAGCTTTATTTATTTTAAATCCATCACATAATTTTTATTTTTCTGGAGATTTGAGGTTAGAGAATTGGAGGAAAACAACTATTTCTTCTCCATTTTGATCAGTCAGTTTCTATTCTCCTCTCACCTATCCATCCTTCAAAATTAGTGTCAAAATAGACTTTCTAGTTTACAAGACTAATAAAAGTATTATTTGCTTAAATGCCTGTAATGACTTCTTATTATTATGAATATTGAATATAAATCCTTAGCCTGATATTCAAAGCCCCATCTAAATCTGACTCCAACTTTTCTATCTTTATTGCACATTATTACTCTCACCATGTGTTATGTTATAATCAAACTAGACTACCAACCATTTCCACATCTCATATTTCCCTTTCTTATCTCTGATATTGTCACCAATATTACCATAGTTGAGTGGGCTATCTCCCATGTCATAATTTGAATTCTTTTTTATCTCTTCCTTTTGAAAATCTCATTTTCTTTCAAGGTCCAGCTCAGGGTCCATGATAAATATATCTTTAAATCTTTCCAACTGAAAATAATCTTTATCTTTTCATATTTATCACATCATTTGGCTTGTTTTTTTCTTTGCACTTGTCACCTTCATTTTATGATATTTATTGTTTTACAAGTTTTACCACAGCATTGGTATTTTATTGCAACATCCTGGAGGCCAGTACCTGTGCCATTTTCATGTCCAATATTTAGTACTTTTTTTTTTGCACATTGCTTAATATATTTGTTTAATTACATTTAACTATTGATTCTGAAATGAAATGATGTTTTAAAAGAGATCTCTATATTAAAATAATATGAAAGTTGAGTTTATTTTGACTAATTAGGCATTTTAAAAATCCTTAACTTTTTCCTTTTTTTAGGAGACTTTGAAGCTAGAGTATGATTTAACTCATAAAAGAGATTCAGACAGATAGACAGATTCGGTGAAAGACAATTGAATAACATAAAAACAATATCTTGGACACTAAAGGGACCACAGAGGACCCTCAATTCAACCATACCTAAATGAGAAATATTTCTATAATATACATGGTGAGCAGTCATTTAACTTCTGTAGACACTGTTTCCATAGATAACTCATTTTACTTTGGATTAGCCCCAATTTTTAAGTAGATTTTTAAGGAGATGTTTGTTTCAAACTTAAATCTTACTCTTTGCATATTCTACCTATTACATTTTTGTGACCTCACTATCAAATGATTGTCCTTCAAAACTATATCTTGTTGATCCCAAATGTCTTTTTTTTTTTAAACCCTTAACTTCTGTGTGTTGACTCTTAGGCAGAAGAGTGGTAAGGGTAGGCAATGGGGGGGGGGGGGTTCAAATGATTTGCCCAGGGTCACACAGCTGGGAAGTGTCTGAGGCCGGATTTGAACCTAGGACCTCCCATCTCTAGGCCTGATCCACTGAACTACCCAGCTGCCCCAATCCCAAATGTCTTTTAAGAAATCCAGGATAAACATTCTCAGTAACTTCAAGCACATATGTTCATGGACCTTCACTACATTGGTTATTCTTCTCTGGATGCTCACTAGATTATTAATATTCTTCAATAGAGAGGCAGAGGAGTATGTTGGATATAATGCTCAAAAACTTCAAATTCTGCCTTTGATATTTAATAGCTATATGACAAAAGCCCTCTTTGGAAATCTGGTAAAGCCTAAGCTTTTTAATTTGATAAAATAAAACAGAATTACAAAGGAAACCATTGTATTGACATGTATATGTGCATATACTATGCTTATAATACCAAATTGACAGACCCCCTGTAATTTACCATCACACCTACCTAAATGAAAACCTTTAGTGATTCTCATATATTCAATTCTTAGACCTGAAAGAGCAGAAATTAAATTCAACTGAATTATTATCAAGACTTAACTTAACCTGTAAGAGTAATGAAAGATCTTAAAGAACCTGGGCTACCAATACTGGTTTTGAAAATGCCTTAATTAAGGAAGCAGATGCAAATATATTCTTTGACTGACTTCAGTATAATCCTTCCTCAAGCTGCATCACACTATTAGTAATAAAAATAATCTGATCTGAAAGCCTGATCTGATTAAAAAAAAACAGCTTAGAGTTGTAAGAAAAGCAAACCAAACTGATATATCCTCTAGAATTACAGTTCCAAGATCCCAAAATAGAATCGGGGCACTTGAATGTTTCCCCCCTTTAACATTCAAGAAAAAGAACATACCTTGAAAGGTTCAAATGTCCAATTGAAAGTATAATAAAGTTTATTTTGGTTAAAACCTGAAACAAGTCTGAGTTTGAATTTTTCAGCCTAGTTGCTTTGTGTAAACTGTTTATTTAACATCATTTTTGGCCCTTATTCAATAAACCACCATCATAATCCCATTCACAGACAAAACAGATCACAGATTAGCAGACAGTGGTGTCGTAAAACAGCAAATCATCTACTATCTCTGTGAAATATAAAGACCTATTTTTTTAAATGTACTTTTACCAGCTCTGTTTTCATAGCTAGGCTTAAAGGTCATTAACTCTTTCCTATCAGTTTGTTTCTTTTAGACATTTATGAAATAGCAGAAATTCTGTTCTGTTTCCCTTTTTAAAAATGCCATTATACTATTGGAATAGATTTTAATTAAACACATAAAGTGGCCTGGACCTGGAGCTGTTGTTTTTCAGAAAAGGCATGTTGGCTTGGTATACACTGGAAGAGACCAGTGCCAATGCCCCAAACTACCTTTTGTTTACATTTCATTTTAATGTGCTCAAGTTCAATAAAAGTTTATCATATCCATTAAAGCAGTGCCTATTGGAAATGATTTAATCTCCTTAGGACAAAAACCACATGAAAGAAATCCAGTTCATAGGACAAGATTGAACATGGCTACTTTGAGGATTGCAGGGTAGGAAAATTATTTAAAAGAAATGAAGCATTTATCAGACAAGAGTGTCTGTCACCTTCATCACTCATGAGTAAATAGGTGCACATGTGCATGTGTGTGTGTGCTGTGTCCTTTTCTAGGTAAGGACTAGGCTGTCTGCCAAAAGTCAGCATGCCTGATGAACTGCCAAACAAAGGAGTGATCGGCTGCTTAATATCACAGCACCAACACTCTCCTGCACAGACGATGAATTGTGTTACATTTGAACAAACAAATGTCATGTGAAAGGGTGCTAGTCAAATGTCTCTTGGCAACAACACAATGAGGACATATATCTTGAAGACAGCAGCACAAAGTGACACTGCATGTATACAGCAACTTTTGGAGTGAGAAGATAAAGGCAAGGTTCTCTTTGGCTTTAGGTGTGAAAACAAAAATGCTAATTGTTTTAGTCTTATAGGTTGACAAATACATAAAATGAGGAATCTGTCAGAGATGGTGTGCCTATTCCTGGCATCATTCTCAAATATGACTATGAATGTGAACACATCCATGTGTGTATTTATCCCATGTTCAAGGCACACTCAAGGCCCAAGAAGCTTTAAGTGTGATGTCTTATTTATAGCATTCTTTGTATATTCAAAAAATGATTTTTGAAGACCTGCAAGGTTAATGGGTTTTTTTGGTTTTAATAGTTGAGTCGGTTATTTTTCATAAGTCTATGCATTTTCAAAGAGTTTATATAAAATGTTGAATCAGAAATATGGAAAGAGTAGGAACTTGTGTGTGCTTGCATGCCTGTGAATGAATTGTGCATGTTTCCGTATGTATGTGAGAGAAGTAGAGACAGACAAAAAAAGATTAAGAAGACAGGAAGAGAATATGGATAATAAGAGAAAAATTGGACCTCTGGAACATTGACCTAAGGGTATACAGGTTCTTCCTGATATAGGTATTCACAGAACCTCCAGACAGGCCACTGGAAAATGTTTTGGGTTTTTTTGGACATAGCAACTAATGAATATGTTGAGAGCTTGTTATATGGGTTTAAGTTTCCATGCAAGTTAAATAATTGATCTTAAAGCTCATTTAAGAATTATAAGCATTTTTGGAGACTATATCATGAAATGCATGACTACAAAATAAGTTAACTATGACTGCCTATACTCCACTGTCTTCAATTGCTTGGATATCATGGGAAACCAGAGAGAAAAATATGAATCACTATTAGGCAGTATTTAATGGTTTGAACTTTGATACTCAAAGTTATGAAAAATGAGAGTTGTCTGTACTAATACAGTTAAATAGAAAAGTTCAGAGTTTAGAAAACCAGATTAAAATGTAATTAGGAAAGTTTGACAAAATAAATAAAAATACAGTAAAATGTAATGTTGGGGGTAGCTGGGTAGCTCAGTGGATTGAGAGTCAGTCCTAGAGACAGGAGGTCCTAGGTTCAAATCTGGCCTCAGACACTTCCCAGCTGTGTGACCCTGGGCAAGTCACTTGACCCCCATTGCCCACCCTTACCACTCTTCCACCAAGGAGCCAATATACAGAAGTTAAGGGTTTAAAAAAAAACAAAAACAAAAAAAAAATGTAATGTTAATTTGTGAGTTTCTAAGTCAATATGTAGGGATAGGGATACTTTTTTGACACTTAGGAAAGACCTTATTGACCATGGAGTACTGCTGGATGACAACTTTCAAAAATGTCTTTCGCCATTCTCTATGCCCATTTTACCCTCTCCATATGTCTTTTTCCTTCAAGACAACTCAAATCCTCTATTTTGCAGAAGCCTTTCATCTATTAGCAACCTCCCTACCCCCAGAGATTATTTACTTTGTGTATATCATGTATGTTCCTATTTATTTAAAATTGCCTCACCTGGCACATCTCTTTTGAACCTGACAACAACTCTGGGGAATATGTTATTATGATACCCATTTGAAACTGAATCAAATAGAGGTTAAATGATTTTCCCAGAGCCACCCAGCTATTAAGTGTCTGTGGCTATATTTGAATGCTCAGATCTTCCTGATTCCAGAACAAGCATGCTATCTAGATTAAGGATGAATGGGATGATATTCAGCCTAGAGGCAGTTTCATCATTTGTAAAATTGTGGAGTTGGATTAAATGACCTTAATATCTAGGTAGAGATTTCTGGGGGCAAGGTCATCCAATTCAACTTCATCATATTATAGATGAGAATGATGTGATCCTTAAAAGTTGTGACTTACCCCAGATCACTGACTTCATATCAGTGACAGTGTATAGATCTGTTTTTTTGAACCTTTGTCTTCTGTTATATATCATCCTGGTTTCCAGACAGGGACAGCTTAGGCCCTAGTCTTAACATTCTTTTTGATAGATACATTTTAATAAGTGAAAATGTGGATACATTCCACTTGTTCTTGACATTTGTATATGTATACTAAAATATATATACTATAGTTTAGTGGAGAGCTTGCACTGAAGTCAGAAAGGCCTGAAATCAAGTCCTGCCTCTGATGTATACTTGTTTCATGACCAGTATGTCACTTTTAAGCATTCTAGGAAACTTTCCAAGATAAGTTGTACTGAAAAAATGTCAATTTAAATCAGTATTTGAAGCTTTTTATAATTTTTAAAAATTATACTCATCATATTTTTATCATATATCAAAATATATTACTTTGAAGCATGAAAATTCTTTTCATATGTCACTTTATTTTCATAGACCCAAGTAAGGTGCTGGCTCTTCATATTGGATATTATATCATTATCCTGAGAGGACAGTACCTCATTTGTCATGGCTACCATTAACCATTTGTGGCACTTAGAAATCAATTGCTATATTCTGGGGAAACTCCTTCCAGTTTTTTTTTAGCCTTTGGAGTAAGTGTTTTTGGTAGGCAGGGTTTGTTTTATTTTTCATTTCTTTTGGTAAATAGATAATATAAATTAGGTTCGAAACAAGGAAGGGAGTTCAGAACAGAATAACCTTTGAAGTTTAGAATTTTAGTTTGCAGGGAATTCTCTTGGCTGGCTTACAAAGGGAATAAAAGGCCATTGTAAAGAGGATCACTTTAGATTTTCACTTCATCCTCAAAATCAAAGATTAAGGAAGACAATTCTTGTGTAGATGGATAAGTGAGTGCCTGCACAATTTAGTTTCATGCTCATTATTTTCTTCTGAAGTGGTGTGCACTAGCAGTCATTTGAAAGTGTTTTTTTTTTTTAATACTGGCTAGGTCTTTGGAACATTTCTATTCCTGGTTTCTAAAGTTTCTCAGAATCTCCTGGATCCTGAGTGTGCTTGTTGGAGGTTTCTGAAGAAGCAGTACTATTTGGGGGGGGGGGGGGGAATTTTTATTTAATTAATTAATTTAGAATAGTTTTCCATGGTTACAAGATTCATGTTCTTTTCCTCCCCTTCTTCTCCCCCCTCCCATAGCCGACTCACAATTCCACTGTGTTTTACATGTGTCATTGATCAAGATCTATTTCCATATTATTGATATTTGTACTAGGGTGACCATTTAGCGTCTACATCCCCAATCATATCCCCATCGATCCATGTGATCAAGCAGTTGTTTTTCTTCTGTGTTTACACTTCCACAGCTCTTCCTCTGGATGTGGACAACATTTTTTTCTCATAAGTCCCTCAGAATTGTCCTGGATCATTGCATTGCTGCTAGTAGAGAAGTCCATTACATTCGATTGTAGCACAGTGTATCAGTCTCTGTGTACAATGTTCTCCTGGTTCAGAAGCAGTACTATTGCAGCAGATGAGGCTCCAAACTCGTGATGAATGTTCCAAAACAGGTTTCTCTTCCATCAGAGATCTTTTTTCAGTCTCTGAATGTTTTTATTTCTGTACAAAGTATAGGCATTACTAAAATAAGTTATATTATTGATAATTGACAAGACATTTGATTAACTAAATATTTTTTTATTTTTTTTAAGTCCATACTTTCTGTCTTAGTAACAACTCTTGGAAGTTCAAAGGCTAGGTAAGTGGAGTTAAGTGACTTGCCCACAGTCACACAGCTAGGATGTGTCTGGAGCTTGATTTGGACCCAGCTCCTCCCAACTCTAGCCCACCTAGCTGCCCCTAAGTATTTTTTTTTAAAAACCCTTACTTTAAGTCTTAGAATTGGCATGGGCATTGTACCCCCAAAACTCAGGCAAACTGTAATCAGGGAAATTCCTTTGCTCCCTTATACCCTCTGGACTCCCAACCCAAAACATCTGACTTTGAGGATCACCCTCCTTTGATTGTCTCATTGATTTGAGATAGACAAAGAGACACACCTCATCCATCTGTCCTCCAAATCACTAGATCCACCCCCATGCCTTTGGGCAAACATGCCCCCCCCCCCAACCCCTTGCTCCAGAGTCATGTCCTCATTGTTGTAAAAAGTATAAAATCCTAAGAATTGATGTTTTCGGGGGGGGGGGGGACAGCTTTTCCATCCATGCTGTCCTCTCAAGGAGCAGCTTTCCACCCATGTTGTTCCACCTAGGAGGCAGGTTTCCATCTACGCTGTCCTCCTGGCCAGATTCAACATTACTTTCCAAATTAATAAATTTCTCTTTTATTTTTAAACTAAGTTTCGGAGTCTTGCATTCTTGCAAAAGGTACTGTCAATGGGGAATCTAGAAGCCCCCAAACTTGGAGCCTAGACCTAGACAGATTTGATGAAACCCTGTTTAGTTAGCTTGAAGGTGGAAGTCCCAGATTTGACTTTGTGAGTGATGGTTCTTTTCCATGAGGGAAAATCCAACTTCACTAGTCTCAGAGTAACAATAATCCTTCAAGAGTTTAGGTAGGAATGGCTAATCCCATCAGAAGTCAAGTATATCTTTTGTCCAAATGGTTTCTCCCTTTTGGCCAAAGTCCTTTACCAAGGTGGCCCAGTCCTTGACTGGGTCTTTCCCTTTTGTGTCCATTGCAAAGCATCAACCCCTCACTTTTATTCCTGTGGGGAACTCATCATTTTCCTTTGTTACCATTGTAAAGTCAATCAACAGTCCCTCTCATCCTTAGTTCCTATGTTTCCCTAGAAAGGTATTTAAGCTTCCCAACTTTAATGGCTCTTCAGAATTGTCCAATCTAGAGTGGTTGGCTTTCCCAGGGGTCAGGGACCAGAGCATCCAGAGTTCAATCCTCGGACTCAGTGTAGGCTGTGGCGTGCCCTGTACCCCTTTCCTTAATTAAAGAGTGGCTTTTAGGGGGCAACTGGATAGTTCAGTGGATTGAGAACCAGGCCTAGAGATGGGAGGTCCTAGGTGCAAATATGACCTCAGACACTTCCCAGTGTAGTGCCCAGAGCATTATCCTAATAAATGAGTCTTGAACCAACAATGCAAATGCAAAGGGACTTTATTGTCTAGCTCAAGCTAGGGTCTCCCACCTAAAGTTGGTGAGAAACTTTGAGCTGTGCCTGGGCTTGAGTTTTATAGAGTAGTAGTCAGCAGGGGGCAGGGTAGGGGAATGTCTTTAGGTTGGGAAATCCTGCAGGTAAGAGGAATGTCTGTAAGGCATTCTTGCAGATAAGGGGAATGTCTACAGGGAAGAGATCCTGTGGATAAGGGGAAGGTCTGCAAGGTAAATAAGGTCAGACTCTGAAGACCAGAGGTCTGCAAGTTTGGGATCCCTGTGGACAATCCTATTTCACCATAATGTCATACAAGGGTCAGGCCCAAAATGTCATACAGGGGTCAGGATTTTTAATTCTGACTCTTTCTAGGTTCCACACCAACTGTGTGACCCTGGGCAAATCACTTAACCCCCATTGCCTAGCCCTTACCACTCTTCCACCTTGGAGCCAATTTGGCTCCAAGACAGAAGGTAAGGGTTTTAAAAAAAAAAGAGTGGCTTTTCTGATAATTTAATAGTTCTGTGTTTTTTCCAAGTCAACAGCACCTTTCTCAAACCCCAGGGGTTCACCTCTGCACTCCACAACAACTGTAAGGGCTAGGCAATGGGCTTAAGTAATTTGCCCAGGGTCACACAGATAGGAAGTGTCTGAGGTCAGATTTGAACCCAGGACCTCCCATCTTTAGGTCTGGCTTTCAAACCACCCAGCCACATAGCTACCCCCTAAATATTTTCTAAAGAAGATTTACACCTAAGTTCAATATTCAGTAAATATGAATTAGTTCTAATCCCAGGAAATTTTTCAAAATAGGTGACATTTGTTTTGAGTCTTCTTTTTATATCCCTCTCTCAATCCACTTCCCATAACTTAGGATATATTTAAAGATCATAGGATCACAGATGTAGGAAGGGTTTTAAGGAACTACTGTTGTTTGTGAGAACAGACCCCAAGTACTGAAATAGTTTTAAAAAGACAATTTGAGGACAGTAAGCCAGGAAAGCATTGTGGTTTTGTTGCTTCAGATATTGGATAATTTATATTATAGGATTTTGACAAAGGTTCCCTACACAGCAGCCCTACATACTGAAAGCTAGGTAGATTGAGTAACTATCACCCAAAAGAGAAGCTCCACTTACCTAGCCTTTGACCTTCCAAGAGTTGTTACTAAGACAGAAAGTATGGACTTAAAAAAAAATAAAAAAAATATTTAGTTAATCAAATGTCTTGTCAATTATCAATAATATAACTTATTTTAGTAATGCCTATACTTTGTACAGAAATAAAAACATTCAGAGACTGAAAAAAGATCTCTGATGGAAGAGAAACCTGTTTTGGAACATTCATCACGAGTTTGGAGCCTCATCTGCTGCAATAATACTGCTTCTGAACCAGGAGAACATTGTACACAGAGACTGATACACTGTGCTACAATCGAATGTAATGGACTTCTCTACTAGCAGCAATGCAATGATCCAGGACAATTCTGAGGGACTTATGAGAAAAAATGTTGTCCACATCCAGAGGACTTTCCTATTCTTTTATCTCTTTGGGATACAAACCTAGTAGTTATATTGCTGGATCAAAGGGAATGCATTCTTTTAAATCCCTTTGGACATGATTCCAAATTGCCCCCAGAATGGTCAGGTCAATTCTCAACTCCACCAACAATGCATTAGTGTCCCAACTTTGCCATATCCCCTCCAACATTTATTATTTTCCTTTACTGTCATATTGGCCAATCTGCTAGGTGTAAGGTGGTACCTCAGAGTTGTTTTTAATTGCATTTCTCTAATCAGTAGGGATTTAGCATCTTTTCATATGATTATTGATAGTTTTGATTTCTTTATCTGAAAACTGCCTATTCATATCCCTTAACCATTTGTCAATTAGGGAATGACTTGGTTTCTTATAAATTTGACTTAGTTCTTTATATGTTATAGAAATTAGACCTTTATTAAGGAAATTTGTTATAACATTTTTTCCCATTTTTTTGCTTCCCTTCTAATTTTTGTTGCATTGGTTTTGTTTGTACAACCCCTTTTTAATTTAATATATTAAAAATTATCCATTTTACATCTTGTAATGTTCTCTAGCTCTTGTTTGGTCTTAAATTCTTTCCCTCTTTATAGATCTGATATTCTATGTTCACCTAATTTATTTATTATATCCCTCTTTATGTTTAAATCATATACTCATTTTGAACTTATTTTGGTATAGGGTCAAGGTGATTATCTTAAAAGGGAAGAAAGTATGAGGCAATAATTGGGGGGGATAGATGGCTCAGGTGAGAGTTTCTGAGGATGAGAGAGACAGAGGCATAGACAATATGGAAGTATGGTGGTAAATAGGGAGAGGTTGAAGATAAGTGAGAGTGTGTGGATGATAGAAGGGACAATCCATTGTGGAAGATTGAATGAAATGAGATAATTTTTGCATTTATACAGCTTTACCCTGTCAAGGAGATGGACTACTTCTTCCTTTGTCAGTGGTGGCAGAAATGAAGTGGAGGGAAAAGAAGAACTTCTGGTTCTTAGCTGAGAGGGTAGGTGAAGAAGACTTGTGGGAATCTTGAGAAGGAATAAAAGGTTTTTAATAGTTGCTTTGGTGAGTAGAGTTATAGGGAAAATTAGGAATTTTAAAGTAAGGAGCATAAGGCCAGAGCTGACAGGCAAGACCTGAGAATTCCAATCATGGAATATTGATCAGAGGAGAGACTTTTTCTCAGTGACTCTGGTAATGGTAGTTGAACCAGTTGGCTTAGCTGTTTAAATGAAGAGCCTGGGAAAAGTGGATTGTCTCCAGCAAGAAATATCTATCCAGTGAAGGAAGCTCAGGTTGAGCATAGAATTAAGTTCTACATGGTGGGCATGCAGATATATTGATCTCCCTGACTTCATTTACCCTGTGGATTAACTGCTGTTTCTGTGGAAGCTGAGATCATCTGAGGAGCTGAAGTAGACACATTAGTGAGAAACCTTTTCCCCTCCTGACCAGTCAGGCTTGTCCTGCCTGACTGCTTTAGTTATAGTGTAGTAAGTCCCAACCTTCCAGCCCCTTCTATAGCTAATAAGATTTAGTGTGACCCTTTCCCTCATCACCTTAAGAATAACATTAAACTATATTTTTGTAAGCTTCATGTTTTGTACACTCCTCTAGACTAAGAACTCACAGAGTTACATTTCCCTGGTTCGTTTGGGATTGGCAGTTAAACTGCCTGGTACCCAGTTAAACTATGATTCATCACCTATTTTCCAAATCCCCTGTGTATTTAATTTATTTTATCTTTTTATTCCTATCCCTAGTGGGGTTTGTGTGTATTTCCCACTGTGTTTATTCCCCTGTGTGGCTCCAGTCTCCCAATCAGCTAGTAACAGTTAAGCAGCATTTTTCAGTAGGATAGTTGGCTAATTATGGAGGATTGTCTTGGCCCAGTGAGGGCCCAGCTTAGATTATGAAACAATTTTGTAGTGGACCCAATCAGCATAGTTCCATTACTTTTTCCAGCTTGATTGGTCAGCATGTGAGTAAGAACAAAAGTAATGTAAGGTTGGAATAATCTAAAGCTGAGACTTGGCAGGGAAAAGGACTTATAAGAAGTGGATAGGTATCAAACTTGGAAAGGAGTTAAGAATATAATTATTTCAGTGATGATGACCTGGAAAATGTCCGTGTTTTAGTGGAGTTGCAAACCAGAAGGAATGATAGAATAACATGATGTGATCAAATAAGGAAATTTCAAAGTCAGTGAATATGGAAGTGATATACATTTGTGGATCATGGTAAAATAAAGAGTATGATTCTTTTTATATGTAGTTGATGAAAGGTGGAGGAGTAGGTCATGGGAAATGAGTAAGTTCAGGAACTGTGACTTGCCCAGTGACCCACAGGTAATGTGAGAGATGAAATTTGAATCCAGGCTTTCTGCTGGTGCTTTTTGAGATGATAGACACAAAGTCCTTTGAAAACCTTCAAAAGATATATAATTGTGAGCTATCATCATATTTTTTAGAATTAATTGCTGTTCAAGTTATCACAAGGATTATTTACTATGACCAGGTAGAATTTACACCAGGAATGCAAAGCTGATTCAATATTAGGAAAACCATCTGCATAACTGACCATAATATCAGCAACCAAAGTAATAGAAACCACATGATTATCTCAATAGATGCAGAAAAAGCCTTTGACAAAGTACAACACCCATTCCTATTGAAAACACTAGAAAGTATAGAACTAGAAGGGCCTTTCCTGATAATAATAAGTAATATTTATTTGAAAACATGAACAATAATTATATGCAATGGGGATAAAGTTCAGAGCCTTCCCAATAAGATCAGGAGTGAAGCAAGGATGCCAATTATCACCACTATTATTTAATATTGTACTAAAAATGCTAGTGGTAGCAATTAGAGAAGAAAAAGAAATTGAAGGGATTAAAGTAGGCAATGAAGAAACCAAACTATCATTCTTTGCAGAGGATATGATGGTGTAGTTAGTAAAGTCTGAGAAAATCAACTAAAAAGCTAGTGGAAATAATTAATAACTTTAGCAAAGTTGTAGGAGAAAAAATAAACCCACATAAATCATCAGCATTTCTATAAATTTCCAACAAAACTCAGCAGCAAGAATTAGAAAGAGAAACACCACTTAAAATCACTCTAGACAATATAAGATATTTGGGAATCTATTTGTCAAAACAAACACAGGAATTATATGAACACAACTACAAAACACCTTTCACACAAATATAACTAGATTAAACAATTGGAAAAACATTAATTACTCATGGATAAGATGAGCTAATATAATAAAAATGACAATCCTATCTAAATAAATTTACTTATTCAGTACCATACCTATCAAACTACCAAAAACCTTTTTTATAAAATTAGAAAAAATTACAACCAAGCTCATCTGGAAGAACAAAAGATCAAGATAATCAAGGGCACTAATAAAAAAAATGTGAAGGATGGTAGCCTAGCAGTATCAGATCTTAAAATGTACTTTAAAGCAGCGATCATTAAAACAATATGGTACTGGCTAAGAGATAGAAGGATGGATCCATGGAATAGACTTGGGGTTAATGATCTCACCAAGCTAGTGTTTAAATAACCCAAAGATCCCAGCTTTTGGGACAAGAACCCACTGTTTGACAAAAACTGCTGGGAAAATTGGAAAACAGTATGGGAAATATTAGATTTAGATTAACATCTCACAAACTATACCAAGATAAATTCAAAATGGGTAAATGATCTAAATATAAAGAGGCTAAGTATACGTAAATTAGGTGAACCTAGGATAGTATACCTGTCAAATTCATGGGAAAGGAAGGAATTTAAGACCAAACAAGAGACAGAGAACATTATAAGATATAAAATGAATGAATTTGATTATATTAAATTAACAATTTTTTGAACAAACGAAACCAAGGCAACCAAAATTAAAGAGAAAGAACAAACTCAGAAAAAAATTTAATAACAAAAATCTCTCACAAAGGTTTAATTTCTCAAATTTATAAGGAACTAAATCAAATGTGCAAGAAATCAAGCCATCCCCCAGTTGACAAAGGGTCAAGGGATATGAATAGGCAGCTTTCACATGATGAAATCAAAACTATCAATAATCACATAAAAAAGTGTTCTAAATGTCAATAAAAAATTCTGAGATACCACCTCACACCTAGCAGACTGGCCAATATGACAATAAAGAAAAATAATAAATGTTGGAAGGGATGTGGCAAAGTTGGGACACTAATGCATTGCTGGTGGAATTGTGAATTGAGCCAACCATTCTGGAAGGCAATTTGGAATTATGCCCAAAGGGCTTTAAAAGATTGCATGCTCTTTGATCCAACAATACCATTACTAGGTTTGTACCCCAAAGAGATAATAATGAAAAATGTTTGTAAAAAAATATTCATAGCCATGCTTTTTGTGGTGACAAATAATTGGCAAATGAGGGGTGTCCCTCCATTGGGTAATGGCTGAACAAATTGTAGTATATGATGGTGATGGAATACTATTTTTTTAATTTTTATTTGGAATATTTTCCCATAGTTACATGTTTCATGTTCTTTCCCTCTCCCCTAATCACTCCCTGCCCCCTTAGCCAAAGCACAATTTCACTGGGTTTTACATGTATCATTGATTAAGACCTAATTTCATATTATTGATATTTAGACTAGAGTTATCGTTTAGTGTCTACATCCCCAATAATATCCCCATCAGCCCATGTGTTCAAGCAGTTGTTTTTCTTCTGTGTTTCTACTCCCATAGTTCTTCTTCTGAATGTGGCTAGTTTTTTTTCTCATAAGTACCTCAGCCTTGCTCTGGATTCTTGCATTGCTGCTGGTAGAGAAGTCTGTTATGTTCGATTATACCACAATTCCTGGAGGTCATTCCAGTTCACATAGAATTCCTCCAGTTCTTTATTCCTTTGAGCACAACAGTATTCTAGTAATGGAATACTATTGTGCTATAAGGAATGATGAATTGATAGATTTCTATAAGAACTGGAAAGACTTCCATGAACCAATGTGCAGTAAAATAAGCAGAATCAGGAGAACATTATACACAGAAATTATAACATTGTGGAACAATCAAATATTACTGCTAATAGTAATACAATGATTCAGGACAGTTCTTTGAGATTTATGAGAAAGGCTTCTAATCACATCTAGAGAAAGAACAGTGGGAGTAGAAATCCACAAGAAAACATGTGACTTATAACTTGTTTATATGGGTATATGATTTGGGATTTTGGTTTTAAAAGATTATTACTCTATTACAAAAATGAATAATATGGAAATGGGTGATAATACCCAGTGGAATTGCTTGCCAGCTCTGGAAGGGGGGAGGTAAGAAAGGAAGGAGAGAACATAAATCATTTAACAATGGAAAAATATTTAAAAATAAATACATTTTAAAAATTAATTGCTATTAGTGAAAATTCAGGCTTCAGTAGGGGGGATTAGTTTGAGTATTGATTTTCAATGGTCATAATTTTTAAATTACTACCAAGTTAAAACTTACCTACATTTATTATTGAATGGATAGCTAATGTGGAGAGACTACTATGTTCCTGAATAAGTACAGTGACACAAATGTAGAAGATGCAAATGAAATTATATGAAAATGTACTGCCACAGTCATTGTAATCTGACCCTTTGTTGTAGATACAGCTCAAAAGCTCACACCCTTTAATATCAGATTTGATGTTGGAATTAAATATAGCACTTGCAAGTGACAACATTTAACAAAGGAGAAAATTTACCTTGCCTTAATACAGCAAAAATATGAAGCAAGAAGTATTCAGGGTAATTTGACTCTGATCTCAGGCACTCACTAAATTTGAGAGATCCAGTCTCTACAGAGAGGGGTTTGAGGATGAACCAAGGCAGCAACAAGAACATTAGAACCACAGCACAAATGATGACACCTTCAGAATAGTCACAGTTTTCTTTTCTGTACTTTGAGGTGATGATAATGAGCAGGGATATTCCTTTCTTACACAGTGACTGAACAAAGACTTTGCCTCATCTTCATCCAGTGACTCAGAATCACTACCAAGTCAATTAGGGGATCTCCTTTCTTCCTGGTAATCACACACCCATAATAATTATAAAGCAACAGTTTCACTTCCCCCATCCTCTCATGCTATTAGAAAGTAAGACACCTACCAATAATATCATTCTTTAGCATTCCCTAAGCCCTTTCTGTGTTAGGCCAAACCATCAGATTTACAAGCACTGTCATGGACTGACCATCAATTACTTTCTTATCAACTCCATGTTTCAGGAGCCCCACTCAAAGTTCCTCCTGGGGATGGTGTCATCCCTTTCTGCCTTACATAGAAGGGCTGAGGTAGTTTCTGTGACTTCTTCCCCCATTCCTAGGACTGTTCCATCCCCCTTTTCAAATTTAACAATTTGATCAGCTCATTTGTTGGTTCTCGTATATTTGTGGTAAGGTAGACCCATAGCTAAAATGTGAAGGTATTTGAGTGGACCTCTACCCAGTGATGGAATCTAATTCTCTCTGAGACAGGCTAGACAAGA
Organism: Gracilinanus agilis; assembly: GCF_016433145.1. Classification (NCBI taxonomy): domain Eukaryota; kingdom Metazoa; phylum Chordata; class Mammalia; order Didelphimorphia; family Didelphidae; genus Gracilinanus; species Gracilinanus agilis. The sequence continues at coordinate 241,076,007 of NC_058133.1, forward strand.
ATATGGCAAGTTTGGGGTAGGTGGAGGCTTGAATAAATGCAATCTATTGAGCCCATTTCCTTTAGGAACTGCATTCCCTCCCTTACTGATCCCCCATCTTCCATCTGTCTGCAAAAAACATTGATCTCTACAAGGCTAACTTTATAGGTTTTTGTTTAAACTTATTCATAACTACCTTAGCCTCTTGGTGAAGAATGTTTTCCCACAGTCTGCTCCTTCAAGGTGAAGACTTATTGTCCTCCAAGGAGCAGAGTTAGAATAAACCTAGGGTTTAGAAATCTCTGCCCTGCCTGATCTCTTCTAGACTCAAGGCTTCTTTCTCAGTAAGAAACAGAACCTCTGGGTCAAAGATTATAGAATGAATGGTGGTAGTCTCATTATTCCCTACCCACTGCTCTGCCCCTCCCAAGGAGAGATTTCTTTATTTGCTCAGGCATCTGTTCTATTACCTGCCCCCTAGGTTTTCATTGCAGGGCACTTAGAACCTGAGAATTTAGTCTCTAGGTGTTAGCCCAGTTTACTTTCAATTTGACTATGGTGGCAGTCCAACTTATGGACAACAATTTACAATAACCAAGGAATATGCCTTGGCTCTTTCATTACTCTTTCAAGAATTCTCCTTCAACACCTCTTGATTTAGTTGATCTGCCTAAGGGAGAGCAGGCTGCCAGTTCCACAGAGAGGTCTCTCCATACATGATCAGAAGTGCTCTGATGATGCAACCAGACACTATTGTTGTTCTGTTCCTCCTCTGTTTTTGCAGGATGTATCCCCCATCTTAACCACAGTGTGAACCAGGTGGCTCTCTCCTTTCTTTCCAACCTGCCAAAGTGCTGAACCTACACCGAATATTAAAGGCATAGTTCTAATGCCAATACCTTTTTAATGAAATGAAGTACTAACAAGTACTTGACCATTTAAGAAAAGTGGAGCTAGGGGGCAGTTGGGTAGCTCAGTGGAGTGAGAGTCAGGCCTAGAGACAGGAGGTCCTAGGTTCAAACCTCGGCCTCAGCCACTTCCCAGCTGTGTGACCCTGGGCAAGTCACTTGACTCCCATTGCCCACCCTTACCAATCTTCCACCTATGAGACAATACACCGAAGTACAAGGGTTAAAAAAAAAAAAAGAAAAGTGGAGCTTTATTGTGCCCTAAAACAGCAAGACTGAAGCAGAGATACAATGACATTTAGCTTCTAGCTATCTTATCTCAGTTTGGAAACTCAGCATGCCAGTAATTCATTACAGTATAGCAACTCATGGGCTCCCAGGCACTCAGCACATCTCAGAAGCTCAGACTGCATGGCAGTTGGGGCTAATTATACCTCTCAATTAGAAAGAGGAAGGGAAATGCTGGTCTAATCAGATCCTTTATTTAGGGAACCAAGAATTGTAACTCTGTGATCCTGTGCAAATCAGCAAACTCTCTGATTTGAACTGGATGAACACTAAGTCCTTTTCCATGGCCGCTATGAGTAGCATGCTGGGCCTGAAGTCAGGAAGCCCTGAACTCAAATCCTGCCTCATACACTTACATTATGTATCTCTGGGCAAGTCACTTAACCCTGTTTGCTTAGTTCCTCATATGTAAAATGATCTGAAGAAAGAAATGGCAAATTTAGCCAAGAAAACTCCAAATGAGGTCACAAAAAGTTGGATGTGATTGAAATAACTTAACAAAAAATAACAACTCACAAAGTTATCACAGTGCTTGGTATGTAATAGGTGCTATATAAATGCTTATTATTTTCTTTCTTTCCAGCTTTAAATTTGTGATCCTATACACCACACACACATACCCACACATTCACTGTTATTTCTTCAAACAGATGCAGGTTCAATGTGGTTATCTGATGGTACTTAAGCAAAAGAAATATGGAATGTGGAAGGGAAAAGAGTTGAGAATAGGGGCAAAACTAGAAGTAGCATAAAAGTTTTACTTTTTTTCATCTGTGCAGTTAGCCAGTCTTGTTGTGTATGTTATGATCAAAGTTAAGGTAAACTGAGGAAAAAAGGTCCAAGCATGTTTAATTTATTTATAAAAACTAGCAATTACTAATAAAAGAGCTCTTCAGCAAGCAAAATAGAAATCCAAATGAATAAAACTGATAATTTTTACAGACAAAAGGAGTATAAAAAAAACAACATAAAATGCATGGCAACATTATAGATGTGAAAAACAGTATGACTGGTTACAAGGTCTGTAATGGGAAAACAATATGATTGGCTGGAAGTTTTGAATATAAGGCTAGTAACAACCCCTTCTTCCATCTTGTTGCTATTGGAAAGCTCTTTGGTGGTGTCTACCTACATGACTAGTTAGTACCATAACTATAACAGATCAAACTTTTTTGAAGGACAGCCAGTGTTGCAGAGATAACAGACCAAACTCCCTAGCATCCATCTGGGATCCTTCAAGGATAACAGCTTTTCTTGACATAAGAATAGAACTGTGATTGTAGCAGAGTTAATTTTTAAGCACAATACAGATGAAAGCTTAATTTCTGAAATTGACTCAGAGATAAAGAAATGTGATTCAAGCAGGATACAAAATGTCAGCAATGTAATAGAATCAATTTGTTTTTTATCATGCTTTTTCTTTCAGAAGGAGGTAGGTCTTTGTTTCTGTCTATATTTCTTTCTCTGTCTCTGATTTCTTGTCTACCTTTCTCAGTCTGTCTCTAACACAATAGACACATGCCAAATCAATGAAACCCTGATACTCCCCACAAAAAATCCAGGCTGCCCCCAAAGCTCATTTCTTTATTAAATGGCTTTTTCTTTAGTGTCCTTCAAGTCCAGACTGGAAGATTTTTAAAATTTCACATATTGTATTCTGTTAGTGTAACCTTTGAGACCTCAGGCAGGATCGCCTCCTTATCATGGTGAATCTTCCAAAAAGGTCTTTAGTAAATTACTTTTGATCAATTACAAATATGGTCTTATGTGATTCAAATAGCTTGATAAGGTTTAAAGACAACATGATCCATTAAAGAGGGACTTCCCTGGTTCCTCAAGTCTCCTCCTTTTCCTGATCTTTTCTTTTTTTTTTTTTCCAACCCTTACTCTTCCCTTACCTAAAACACAAGGCATACATATATATATATATATATATATATATATTTTTTTTTTTTCTTTTTACTCCTACTGCTGAACAGGAAATACTTGTTTAATAAATGCTTGTTGATTAGTTGATTTATATCTTGTATATTCCTAGAGACTTATATTTTATCTCCCACATTAGAAACATACATTTCTTGAGTGCCTTTCTTTGTAGCTCTAGTACTTAACATTGTGCCTGGTGCTATTGGACACCACTATTTATTGACTAAAGATGATGAAATGGAGGCTGAGAGGTTGTTAACTTGTCTGAGCTCATGGAGGTAAATATTGAAGATAGAATTTGAGCTCAGTTTTTCTAGAGCCTTTCTATTGTACCACACTCAAGAATAGTATAATGGACCAATAGGAAAAGATTATCAAGGAATATCCTGAGGAAAATAGTTTCAAGCCAGTGATGGAATTAAAAGACATTGCAAGAAGTTGGGAAACAAGTGGGCATTGAGGAAGTAGAAACAAATACATATTTATATAGCAAAAAAAATAGCATATTATAATGAATAGAGAGTCAATCTTGGAGCTAGTGACATGAATTCAAAATCCTATGGAAAGTCACTTTATTTTTTCAGTGCTCTAGATAACTCTTGAAGTCTGTAAACTGTAAAGAATATGCTAAATTGTAATGCAGGATTTATGCAAGATCTCTTGCATTAGCAAAATTACCCTAGGCAATCCTGGCAGTTAGGAGAATGGAACTTTGGCCCAGGTAGTGCCAGGCCCAAGACCTGACAGTTGAGCTGGGACTATAAAAACCCCTGCAGAACCAACCTGGGGGTTCTGATTTCCTTGACCTCACCCAGATACCCAGCTACCCCTGGACTTCCCTTGGGGGTTGGGGGAGAAGGATCGTGGGTAGTAAATTAGGTTAGGTCAGCCTAGGAACAGGGACACCCCTAAACTAATTCATCAACTTCATTTGTCTAGCTGGTGGATCACTTAACATCAGGGCAGTGGAAATTATCCTTGGCTGAGGAGCTGGTTCCCTCAGCCTGATCTTACCTTCTAGGTCCTTTGCCAACACTGGCCAGTCACCCTTAGCAACAGCTTCTCCAGACTCTAACCCTCTTTCCTCAGTTTCCCCTCCTGTGTTTCAATAAAACCCTTAGCCTGATACTGAACGCTTCAATAGTTATTTATAACATCATCCAGGGCTAAGGGACTGAGGAGAGGGAAGATAACAACCACCTGATTCCAGAGAAAGTATTGGCCAGGCATCCATTTTATTCAGGAAGTGTGTCAGCTTCACTTCCTGTTGGTTACTGCTTTCACTCCAGCAGGGAGGGGCTCCTTACTCTCCACCTTAAAGGTGCCTTCAGACAGCAGAGAGACTGACTGGGCATCACAAAATGTGACAAAAGAAGTTTCTTTACAAAGGAGTTGACTATACCAGTGAAATAACAGTATCTCTCTCTCTCTCTCTCTCTCTCTCTCTCTCTCTCTCTCTCTCTCTCTCTCTTTATACACATATGTGTGTGTGTGTGTGTATATATGTATATATATATATTATATGTGTTTATCATTTTAACATTTTCAGAACACTTTAGTATTATCTCATTTGAGACTCACACTAAGACTTTGTTACAGATATCAGACAAAAAGCATGGAGGAAACAGAAACTTAAAAAAGTTAAAGCAACTCGTCCATGTCCATAGTGCAAAAATTGGAAAAATTACTTGAACCCAAGTTGTTTTTACATTCTATAAGGGTTACTATGAAGGGTACTTCATTTTCTATGATGGTTAATCTTTTGGGGGCCTTTTTTTGTATCAATTAAATGGTTTTCGTGGCTTAATATTGTACTAAAGACTTATGGAAGTCTCTACACATATGCATTTATTTTTTATTCAACACTATTTATCTATCATCTACCATGTGCCAAGCACTGTGTTCTGAGAATACAAAGTAAAACAAAAATTACAATAACAACAAATTCCTACTTTCAAGGAGCTCATAGTCTAATTGGGGGAGATAATATGTCAAAAGATATACATAATAGGACATATACATATACATATACATATATATGATAAATTGGTGATAATTTTAGAGCAAAGGAATTTAATTTCAATGGATTTGGAAAGGTTTCTTGAAGACAGTGGGATTATGACTGAAACTCAAGGAAAAAAGCTAAGAGGGAAAGAGTTAAATGCATGAGAGACAGCTGATGAGAATACATGAAGTTGGAATATTGAATATCTTATATGAGAAACAGCAGAGATCACTAAATAATAGAGTATGTAAAGGAAAATGAGGTGAAAGGAAACTATATATGTAGGAAAGGACCAGATTATGCAAGGTTTTCAAAGTCAAACAGAGGATTTTATATTTGATACCAGAGATCAATTGAAAGTTTAGTGGTGGATGTACTAGAGAGGGGAGAGATTTGAGGTACGGAGATAAAGATGAACATTAACAATGAACAAACAAATAATCCAAGCACTCTTTATTACTATTTTACCAGGAGTATATTTCACTATTTTACAAGCCATAGAATACTATGAAGCCTCATTCACAATATCTGATGGAAATTATGGCTCAACCTTCTTTGTAGCCACAGGCTTTCATGGCCTGCATGTAATTATTGGATCTACATTCCTAATTATATGCCTATTCTGCCAATTTTACTTCAATTTCACTTCAACCCATCATTTTGGTTTTGAAGTTGCAACTTTTTACTGACACTTCATAGATGTTTATGACTATTCTTATATATGACTTCTCTATCTACTGATGTTCATATTTTTCTAGTATAATTAGTACTACTGATTTTCAATCATTAAGTTCTGGGTAAAACCTGAGAAAAATAAGTAACCTCATTATTACACTAATAACCAATTTACTTCTAGCAACCATTGTACTTATAATCGCCTTTTGACTTTCTCAACTCTATCTAAACTTAGAAAAATCTAGTATATATGAATGTGGTTTTGACACACTAGGTTCAGCTGGATTACCATTCTCTATAAAATTCTTTCTAGTAGCAATTACATTCCTTCTATATGACCTAGAAATTGCACTTTTATTTTGTTTACCATGAGCTATCCAACTCCCAACCCCAAACACTATATTAACATTATCATATTGCTTTAATTCTACACCAAACTATAGGCCTAGCCTATTGTGTAAATAGAATTAGCTTGAGCCCATTAATAGTCAAAAATCTACCCATCCTAGGCGTAGAAATGATGTAATCCTAACCTCCCTTAGTGGGGAGGGGAGACGAGTTACCCACACGTGACAATAAGTAACAAATCAAGAATAAGGGACTGCCCTTTGGGCAGTCCAAATCAATTTGAAACTGCCATTTGTCCATTTGAATTAGAGGTGGACCACAGGAAGTGATGAAAGACACTATCTCTTTAAGTAAGTGAGTGAACTTCCTGTGGGGGGCAGTTGCCGTCTCGAACTGGAAGAAGAAGCATCTCCTGAGACCACAGAACACTTACACTCTATATTGTCACGTGGGTAAGTTAGGCTGACTTCCTTGGCCTAGCTGGGCCAATTCTAAACTCTGCCTATCTGGCTGTTGGGCCTTGTGGCTTACAGCTTCCATTTATTTATCCTTTTAACCTTCTCTCTCTGTCCAGGCCTTTGGCCTGGACTAGCCTCTCCCTTTCTCTTTATTCCTACTTTTTACCTACCAGATTGTAAATAAACTCCTCAACCCAATGCTGACTTGGGTCTGATTTAATTATGGAATCAACCTGAATTGTTGATTCCTGGCGGCCACACATTTATATATATATATCTATAAATACGTAAATTTTCCTTCTTACACTATGAATGAATTCAAAAAGGCTTAGAATGTGCTGCATTGGTTTTGGTTTTTTTTTAAACCCTTACCTTCCATCTTGGAGTGAATACTGTGTATTGGCTCCAAGGCAGAAGAGTATTAAGGGCAGGCAATGGGGGTCAAGTGATTTGCGCAGGGTCACATGGCTACACTGGTTTTTAATCTAAGATAATTGATTTCAACTCAATTAATCATGGTTTAAATCTATGAATACCTTATAGCACCAATTAACCTTAATTTCATTATAGTTTTTTTCTTGTTCTAAGAGGAGTTCTAATCTATCATTCCTACTTCATGCCCACTTTACTATGTTTAGAGAGTATAATATTATCACTATTCTCATAGTCCTATTAATTTCCCACTTCCACACATTTTCTATTTCCATAATACAGAGGTGTTCTCTAGTCTTCTCTACCAGTGAGGCAGGAATAGGATTAGCCTTACTTGTTTCTATTTCCAAGGCCTATGGAAATGATCATATTCAAAATCTTAACCTTCTAAAATGCTAAAAATTTGAATCCCAACCTCCATACTAATTCCACAAATTTGGTACTCCAAAAAACCCTTAGTGTGAATTAACCCAATAGCCCATAGCCTTATTAGCATTATCAGCCTATCACTATTATATCACAATATAGTTCCACTATGATATAGATCCACTATCGGGCCCCCTACTACCATAGTCCTATCATTCTGACTTCTTCCTTTAATAATTATAGCTAGCCAAAACCACCTAATCAAAGAATCCCCACCACAAAAAAACCATATTTAACCATATTAATTATCCTTCAACTATTACTAATTATAGCATTTACCTCATCAGAACTAATTATATTTTATATTCTATTCGAAACAACACTAATCCCGACTTTTATTGTCCTTACCTGATGAGGCAACCAAAACAAATGTCTAAATGCTGGACCTTACTTTCTATTCTACACCCTTGTTGGGTCCCTCCCATTTTTAGTAGCCCTACTAAACTTAAACAATAATTTAGGATCCCTACACATCTTAACAGATTGTATTACATTAAATTTCATAAATTACTCAATATCCAATACCACTTTGATATACATTCATAATTGCTTTCATAGTTTCATTTACTACTTTATAGCCTACAACTATGACTTCCTAAAGCACACATAGAAGCCCCAATTGCAGGCTCAATAGTCCTATTGCCATTCTACTTACACTAGGGGGCTATGGAATTATATGAATCACCATATTTACTGAATCTATTACTATCCATTTATCCTACCCATTCATTATCCTATCAATATAAGGCATAATCATAACAAGTTCTATTTGCATATGCCAAACAGACTTAAAATGTTTAATTGCTTAGTTCTCAGTAAGCCATATAGGCCTAGTTATTATTGCTGCCCTAATATGATCAACACTCAGCTTCATAGTATTGTGATAATTAGATTAAGTTGCCACTGCCCATCTTTAGATTTAATCACCAAAGGTGAGAATACCTCCAATCTTGGGAGGTCCTAACCCATGTGTGCTGGAGTGAATGACGAATCAGAATCGACTGAACTGCCCCTTGGGCGGTCTATGAGAATTGTCTATTGTGATTGGACATGCAAATTAGGAGGGAGGCACAGGAAGTGACACATAAGTGACCCCTTTAAAAGGAGAAGGCCCTCAGTCATCTGAGGTCTTTGGTGGAAGAGGGTGTCTGGTGACAGGCTTCTGGTTTTGTGAAGGCGACCTGAGGGACTTTGCTGGTTTGTGACTGAGACTGTTCCATGTGGTGAGTTTAAAGACTGAATCTTCCTGAACTTCTATTAAGAACCTTCTTTTATAGACTCTATGAATGAAGTTTGCTCCATTCACCTCCGGGCCTCAGGCCCTTTAACTACCTGGATTAATTAGTGGGATAGATTCTTATTTCCTTACTTTCTCTCTTTCTTCTCATGTAAATAAATTTCTATAAAAGTCAGTTTTGATTTGAGATTACTCTTAATTGAGGATTGATAATAGTTTAATCCTCTGGTGACCATCTTTAATATGTTGAACCCATAAAACCCCTTTTTCACCCTTACAGTAGCTACTGTATTAATAATTGCCCAAGGTCTTACATTTTCTATATTATTCTGTCTAGCTAATACTATATGATGACTACTCACCAGCTTAGCCAACCTAATCCTAACACCATCACTCAACTTGCTAGGAGAACTAATAGTTACTATCTAATCATTCTTGTGATCCACTTCTCCATCTTACTATATATATTAATTACTTCACAATGAGGAAAGTTTACCTAACACATAGCCCTTATTCACTCTTCACTCACACATGAACATATACTTATAACCCTTCACATTTTACCATTAATAATCTTATCATTAACCCCATAATACATTTAAAAATAATGTTTTTGTTCCTAGAGTCAATAGGGAGCCATTGGAGTTCTTTGGTTTTGGAGGAAAAATGGGATAAGTGGGGAAAATTATATAGTGGTAGAAATGCCAAATGAGGCAACTAAGTGGCTTAGTGGATACAGTGCTAACCTGGAGGCAAGAAGGCCTGAGTTCAAATCTGAGCTCAGACACTTCCTAACTGTGTGATCCTGGGCAAATCACTTAACTTCTGACTACCTGACATAAGAATCTACTGAATCTACTAAGAGTTACAAATATCATCTTTCTATATAGGATTATAAACAATTTGACCTTATGGAAGCCCTTATACTTTTTCTCTTTCTTATTTACCTTTTTATGATTCTCTTGAATTTTGTATTTAGACATCAAATTTTCTGTTTAAGTGGTACTTTCTTTAAGAATGCTTGGAAATCTATTTTATTAAATTACCATACTTTTCCCTGAAAGAATATAGTCAGTTTTGATGGGTAGGTGGTTCTTGGTTGTAAACCCAGTTCCCTTGCCTTGGAATATCATATTCTAAGCATTCTGGTCCTTCAGTGTGGAAGCCGACAGATCCTGTGTAAAGTTGACTGGGGCTCCATGATATTTGAATTGTTTCTTTCTGTATCTTTGCACTATTTTCTCATTGGCCTGGGAGTTGTCATTTGGGGAATTATTGTAGAAGATGGATTCTTTCCATTTTTATCTCACCTCTTGTTCAAGAATATCAGGGAAGTTTTCTTTGATAATTTCTTGTAATATGAGACTTTTTTTTTTTTTGCTCATGACTTTCAGGTAGTTCAATAATTCTTATATTGTTTCTCTTAGATCTATTTTCCAGTTCAGTTGTTTTTTTAATGAGATATTTCATATTTTCTTCTATTTTTCATTAGTTTGATTTTGTTTTATTGTTTCTTGATGTCTTGTGAAGTCATTAGTTTCTATTTGCCCATTTTTCTAATTTTTAAAGAATGAATTTCTTCCATGATCTTTTGATTTCCCTTTTCCATTTGGTCCATTCTACTTTTCAAGGAACTCTTTTCTTCTTTCGATGTTTTTGTCTTTTTTTCCCAAGGTTATCAATTTTGCTTTTTAAGCTATTTTCTCTTTGCATTACTTTTATTTCTTTTCTCCATTACTCTTTAAACTGTCTTATTTAACTTTTGAATTCCTTTTTGAGTTATTCCAGAGCCCAAGACAAATTTCCATTTTTTTTTAATATTTTGCATGTGGTTGTTTGGAGCTCACCATCCTTGTTGATTCTGTACTTTGTTCTTTGTCCCCATAGAAATTTTCTAGGGTTAGGTGTTTCTTTTGTGTGTGCTCATTTTCTCAGCCTTTTTTGGCCCATGAATTGAGAGTTTGGAAAGCTGCTGATTCTGTCTCCTCTGGTGATGTCTTGTAGTTCTCAAGTATTTGGAACTATTTTGTCCTGGGATTGAACCACAGCTCAGGCTTGAAAGGACAAGAGCTATAGATTTCTAGGCCTCATCACAGGCTGGTACCAGGGCCTGGGACTTCAAGGAGTGTGTCTGCAGTCTGGCATGCTCTGTTGTTGTTGATCTCTAGTTTGGCAGGTAGGGGAAGCTGCACACACTTTAGAGGCTATAGTGGTTATGCCAGGAGCTATCCATACCCTTTTAACAGAGTCCATGATGCCCTGGGTACCAAAATGGCCATTTTTATGAGTAGATTGGCAAATTTGGCGATAAAAGTTTCTAGGGAGCAGGGGTTTTCCTTCAGAGGACACCCATACTCCATTTATCTGTTTAGCTTTAAATTTCTGCTTCCATTTTGTTACTTCCTTCTCATCATAGGAAAGTGATAAATTTGAGTCATCAGTGGTTGTTAATGTTAAAATTAATTCAGGCCCTTCTATAGTTGCTAGTTTTGCAGCAGTATCTGCCCGGTTATTTCTCCTAGATACAGAGTCAGTGCCTCCTGCATGGTCAGAGCAATGAACTACAGCTAGGGCTTTGGGTAGTTGGAGAGCAGAAAGAACTTCATTAATAATTTTTGCATTAACTATAGATTTTCCAGCTGAGGTTAAAAATCCTCTCTGGAGCCATAACATACCCACTGCATGACATATTCCACATGCATATCGAGAATCCGTATAAATTGTTACCCTTTTATCTTTGGCAATTATACATGCATGTTTTAGGGCTATGAGTTCTGTGCCTTGAGCACTTAGATTTGAGGGCAGTGAAGCTGACCATACAGTGTTAAATTCTGTGACTACAGCAGCTCCAACATAGCGTATGCCATCCCTCATAAAAGAAGAACCATCAGTAAATAAAACTAGATCAGGATTTTCTAAAGGAGTGTCCAGGAGATTGTCTCGAAGCTTTTCAGCCATGGACACTAGTGTTTCACAATTATGTAAAGGTTCTTCTGAAACTGGTAAATCAGGAAGCAAGGTGGCAGGATTAAGAGTTGTACAACATTTTAAAGTAATATTTTCATTATTTAGCAAAGTTATTTCATATCTTGTAATTCTCTGATCAGAAAATGCCTGTGTTCTATGCCTTAGCAGTAGTGCTTCCACCTCATGTGGGCACATAATTGTTAGTGGGCATCCCAATACTAGATCAACAGTTTTTGTCACTAATAGAGCTATGGCAGCTACGCCTCTAAGACATGGTGCTGCACCTGCAGCTATTGGGTCCAGCTGAGCTGAATAATAAGCAATTGGACGCTGGTAAGGTCCCAAAGTTTGGGTTAAAACACCTGAAGCTATCCCTCTACACTCATGTACATATATAGTAAATGATTTGTTATAATCTGGGATGCCTAGAGCAGGAGCAGACAAAATAGCTTGTTTTAAATTTGATAGAGCTAACTTGTGCTCTGGTTCTATTTTAAGTGGTCCAGGGACTGAATCTTTTGTTAGTGCTATAAGGGGTTTAGTAATTTCCCCATAGCAAGGGATCCACTATCTGCAAAAACCTGTTGCTCCTAAGATTGCTCTTAAGTGTTTTTTAGTGCTAGGATCACTCAATTTTTGAATATTTTCAATGCGCTTAGGGGATATATAGCGGGCCCCCACTGTCAAGATGAACCCCAAATATTCTACTCTGGGGAGGCACCACTGAACTTTTCCTTTTTATATCTTATGTCCTCTTTTATGTAATTCTAAAAGAAGATGTTTACTACCCTCTTGGCATGTTTTAACATCTGGTGAAGCTAGGAGCAAGTCATCCACATATTTAATTAATTTACTATTTTTAAATGTTATATTATCTGTATCTTGGCTCAAAATCTGTGCAAAAATGGATGAACTTTCGTAATATCCCTGAGGAAGACGCACCCAGGACCACTGAGAAATTATTCCAGGTAAAGGCAAATATATGTCTGGAATTCTCATGAATAGGAATTGAGAAAAAGGCTGAGCACAGGTCCACAACCGTAAAGTAAGTGGCTGTACTGGGAATAGAAGAAATAATTGTGTTTGGGTTTGAAACCACTGGGTGTCTCTTTATAACATGATTGTTTATAGCCCTTAAATCTTGAACAAATCGATATTGGGGTTTTCCATCTGGGCCTAATTTTGGCTTCTTAACAGGTAGAATAGGTGTATTATATTCTGACTTGCATGGGATTATTATTCCTTGCTCAATTAATGAATTTATCACTGGGGTAATTCCCTCAATGGCTTCTTTTGATAAGCAGTACTGAGGAATGGAGGGAGCTGGCCCTCCTCTTGTTCTAATCTGAACAGGAACAGCTGATTTAAGTAGGCCTACATCAGTAGAAGATGTGGCCCATTTCAAAAGTGGGAGGCTCCTTTACTTCCTGCTCTTCTGAAAGAAGTACAGGGAGTAGGTTTAAAGAGTCCTCTGGCAATTCCAGTGACATAGAACCATCTGGATTGCAAATTATTGTGGCTTTAAGTTTACATAATAGATCCCTTCCCAGTAAATTTGTGGGAGATCCAGGCATTAAAAGAAAGGAGTGTTGAATTGATAAAGGTCCGAGACTTACCATACAAGGAGAAAGTTTTGGGACCTTTTGAGGTGTTCCTGATACCCCTACTACGTTTAGAGAGCCAATAGAATTACAGTTTACATCTGGCTTGCTCACCAATACTGATCTTGAAGCTCCAGTGTCCAGCAAACAATCATAATGTGAATTTCCGACTTTTAGGGTTACATGGGGTTCTTTACTATTTGGGGGGGGGATGTATGGGGATAATAGGCATTAGAACATCAGGGTCTGGAAAGTCAAAGGTTTCCCTTTTTGATTCCAAAGCCTCCCCCCCCCCCATGCACCTTCATAAAGATGCTTGGGCTCCATGCCCCCCCCCCCCCCGAGGGGCATTAGCACCCTGATTAGTTCGGGGCGAGCTCCACTTAAGATATACTGTTGTGGGGTCATTTGGTATGAGTTATCATCATCCCAGGATTTATTTCTAGCAGTTCTATCATACCTAAAATTACTATTCCTGGAATTATCATTATTATTATTATTATTCCTGTTCCTGTTGTTATTCCTATAGTTATCTGTTGGCTGGATGTTATTTCTGAATAACCTTAAGAAATTCCTACAGTCCATCATCTTATGGCCCTTCCTTGTACAGAAATGGCAGGTAACAGACTGATAGTTAGATTCTTGGAGAGGGGCTATAATTTCTCCTTTAATTTTTAGTTTTTATTTTAGCATTTTGTTTTCTGCTTTTAAAATATCCATTGAGTCAGTATCTTTCTCATGTTCTTGTACTTGGCCTCTAAAAACATAGGATGCTACTTTCCTCAATTCCCCAAGGCTCATAGTTTCCCAATTTGGGCAGTTAGTGTTAAAATAGTCTCTGACTACTTTGCAGGAATTCTTTACAAATTGCCTACGTACATGTTTAATATCCCATTCCATGTCTAAATCAAGGCTCAAATATATTTCTGTAACCTCAATCAGCCTGTCCATAAAGTTTGAGGGAGTTTCATGGGCAAGTTGTTTGGTTTCCTCGAATTTTTCCCAGGTCTAGTGTATCAGCACATGCTTTCATGGCTCTCAATAATGCTTCCCTACTTTCATGCAATTTCTTAAGATCTGTTGCAGAATTGTAATTCCATTTTGGATCCTTGAGGGGCCAGTTAGGTACATCTTTACCTTTCTTATAATTGACCTGAGTAATGATCCTTTGTTTCTCACAGACTGTCAGAAGTTCATCTAAAACATTTTTAATGTCCTGCCAGCTAGGGTCATAAGTGCAGAATATATTGCCTAATTTTTTTAAAACTATGAATGGTTCTTTCTCAAAAGTGGGCATATTTTCTTTAAATCTAGCTAAATCATCAGGGTTGAAGGGAGTATAGTGTCTTACAGGCACCAAGTCTCCTTCATTATTGAAAGTAGGTACTTCTCGTAAAGGAATAGGCTTTGTGCTGCATTATCTTGAGTTCCTATCTCTGTCTGAGTAAAGGCAGGGAGGGTGTGGCCTGAAGTATCAGCAGCAGCTGGGACAGTCTGTGGGAGGGACTGAGGGGTGGGGTGGATGGGCTGAGGATAAGGTGGGAAGGGTTGAGTGGAGGGTGTGGCAGTATTTACATCAATGGGTTGAGTGGAGGGTGTGTCAGGATCATCCCCAAGGAGGGATGATGATGATGAGGAATTATGGGGAAAGTTTCCCTTCTGTTGGAACCTCTGTCTCATATGTTTTTTCCTTCTTAAATGGTTGGCAAAGTTCTTTACATAAGCCAACAGTTGCTCTTGGCCCTCCTCCAGTTTACTCAATCTCCTTGAGTTAGTGGCATCCAGCTTCTCTGGTAGTTTCTTTTGGGAGAAGTAAAGATAAACCATTCCCCCTATGATCATAAGTATCACACTCACATACAGTGCAAGAAATATCCCTTGAAATGTATTTTGTGGGAGTACTGACCCGAAAAAAAGGGTCACTCCTATAAGTTTGATCCAGTTTTTCAAAGTCTGAATTCCGGAGTTCATTAAGTCATTAAAGGGTTGAAACCACATTTTGTTCTAGAAAATTGATAATTCTGCCTATAGCTTACTCTTATCAGTAGATGCCACTAATGAGTAGGTACTTCCTTCTAAAGGTTGGGCTAAAGTTCTATTGTTTTTGGATTAAGAGAAAACAAAGACTATAGCCTGAGGCTGAATTCTAAAGATTAGGTTCTGAGGGCAGACAGAGTTTCTAGCCTGGGGCAATTGGGAGTGTCTTTCAAAAGCTATGTGCCTTTTGCTTTTTTGCAAAAGGGCTACTTAATTCTATCTGTCTCCACCAGTCTCAGTTTCTACCTAAGTCTTTAAAACTAGAGCCACGTGTAATTTTGAAAAATAGAAAACAAGGCTAAGGCCTAATTGTAGCCTAAAAATTTCACTCTCCCTAAAAAATCTACTAATATGTTGAGTCTAGTACCTTCTGCTTTTGTGAGGAACAGGGCTTTTTTTTTTTTTAAACCTTATTCAGGTGTGTCCCAGGTGAAACTAAAGGCCAGCTAATTGGGTTATTTATTCCCTAAGGCAAGGAAACAGCCTCCCAGCTGAATTTTTTTAGGGCTCCTGTTTGGTCTCACCCGTCTTGCAGCTTTATATCAATTGCAGTTCCAAAGGGAGCTGTGAGAAGGCTGACTTAGGGGATAGTTATAAAGTGAAGAAGAATTCAAGAAAATTTAAGAAGATTGAGGAAGTTCGAGACCGGAGTGGTGGCCAAATATGTAAGAGGGAGATTTTAGGTATTTATAGACATGTATTTAAAATGTGGTCGCCAGGAATCAACAATTCAGATTGATTCCATAATTAAAATAGACCCAAGTCAGGATCCAGTTTAAGGTAGTTTATTTACAATTAGGAAGGTAAAAGGTAGGTAAATAGAGAGAGGGAGAGGCCAGTCCAGGCCTGGAGAGGCCTGGATGGAGATAGAGGTTTAAAAGACTAATTAAACTAGGTTACAAGCCACAAGACCTTAGAAATCAGAGAGGCTATAAGCCTACTTAAGGCAGTTTGGAAAAGCCAAGGTAGGCCAAGGAAGTCAGCCTAACTTACCCACATGACAATTCAGAGTAGAAGCATTCTGAGGTCTCAGCCGAGCACCTTCAGCACCAAGTCCAAAGCCAGAACTTTTTCATCAGGTTGTAACCCACATATTTAAAGAGATAGTGTCCCTCGGCATTTCCTGTGGGTCCACCTCTAATTCAAGTGGACCAATGGCAGCCTCTACACTGAGTTGGACTGCCCAAAGGTCAGTCCCTTGTTCTTGATTTGACACTTATTGTCATGTATGATTAACTATCTCCACTCCCCCTGAGGGAGGAGGGGATGATATAATCTAGATGCCTAGGGTAAGTAGATTTTTGACTATGAATGGGCTAGAGTTAATTTTATTTACACAGCCTATGCCCAGTCTAGGAACCTGGCACATTACATGTGGGGGTGGTTGACTAGCACTCCTCTGTGTGCAGTTTTGCTTCTAGTTTCCCCTTATCCCATGAAAATCAACTCTTTCTGCCTACTTTTCAAGTTGTGTTCAGTGAGAGAGCCCCCTCACTCCATCTTGTTGTTGGTTTTTGACTCTTATCATTTTGAGGCACTTTTAAAAGATTGTCAGAGTGGTTTCAACTTTCAATGCTACTAAGCTACCATCTTGCTACTTAATCTACTGAAGAAGGAAATGGGAAGCCCCTCTAGTATCCTTGCCATGAAAACTTCCTTGAAGTCACAAAGAGTTTACATGACTAAATGACTGAACAGTAGAAATGACAAAATTTATTTTAAGACTAGATATTAAGGGTGAATAAAGTGAGGTCTGAAGAAGACCTCAAGGTTTTGAACCTAAGTGATTGGAACAATGCTGTTCCCTTGATAGGTAAAGAATAGGAAATAGGAAAGGAGAGTGGGAAGGAAGTCACGGGAACTGCTTAGATCAAAGATAGGTTTGATTGTCCTGATAGGATAATTACTATTGCAGCTATAGAAGGCCATATAAAGAAAGGGACAGAATGGATTAGTGAATAATGATAGTAGGCAAAGCAATTGGTATAGTTGTGGTAAAGGGGTTAGTGTAGCTATTTTTGAGAAAAGCTCAGGATTCTTATGAAGAGTATTTACTGAGACCAATTTTCCCACAGTTTCCCACTGAGATTCAATGTTTCCCACTGATCCTTTGGGTCAAGTCACAAACCCATTTCTGAATGTACAACTCCTACTTCTTAGACCAACACCTTGGTGAGATGTCCTTTTGGTATTCTTGGTAGCAAAGTATTTCTTTTTAGATTTTTTGGTAGTGAAGTGGAGGTGAAATTATTGGAGGTAATTTACAGACATGGAAGGGTCAAATGATTTTCAAAGGAATTGGTAGATCTCAGCATATATGTAGGCTATAGGAAAGTAAACGGTTAAAAGGGCAAGAATGAAGATGAAAGACAGGAGAGAATGATGCTCTTCTTGAAGGAGTTTGGATTGTATAGATTGTATGGATTGTATGTACAGGCAGAAGAGAGCCCATTGCAAAGAGAAGATATGTGAATATGTTTTGAAATATGGTGGAGTAGAGAGGTGAAGGAGTTCACTCTAATGTATGGCCTTATTACATAGCAAAATAGGAGAGTAGGATATCTTCTGAGAAGAGCTGAGTTAAATATGAAAAAGTTTGGGAAAGATAGTGAGAGGATTAGAATAGAGAGATAAAGAATAAATGCTTTGCTCCATAGTAATGAAGGTCCAATTAAGTTTAGTTCTCATGAATTCACAGGCAGTCCAGTTTGCACAGTGTCATGACTTCTTTCAGAAAAGTTCAATCATAGACCAGTAGGATCCTAGAAAGAAGATAATGCCCTTGTGGACATTTTGAGCTATTTTTTTTTTCTTAATGCTAGCTAGACAATATATATACAGTTTGGGGGAGAGGGAGTGGGTGAAAAAAAAGATATCATTTCTGGTTTTGAGGTATCAGCTAGTTGAGACAAGACAGTTGGGAGAGTTAAATGAAACAAGACAACAATACAAAAGACATAACAATTTATCTCTTCTTAATTTTTTCCAGTTTTTAAAGATATTTATATAGAATTATGGGAATGTAGAAATTGTGACTTGGAGGAAATATAGTCTTGGTCTTATATGCAAATTATAGTAAATATCCCTCATCTCTTTTTTCTCCTCTGAATTTTACTTCTGCTATTTTTCTTTTTTTCTTAATTGTGAACTTAAACATGGACTTTTCACTATACAATAAGGAATAAAAAAAGAGAAGTGTATACAAAATTGTGACTTTTGATTACATACAGTTCTTTCCTTAAAGTGTATATAACAAAATTTCCATCTGTGTCCCCTTATGGACTTTAAAAGTTTTCTTCTGTGTATTTTACAAATATTTTTGGTGTAATTCTTTTCCCCCTCCTTCTTCCTCCTCCTCTCTGTATCTGTCTCTTTCTTCATCTTTATCTCTATTTGTTAACTATCCTCCCCACAGAAAGCACATCTAGTAAAAAATAAATTTAGTCAATTTGCTGTTATTGATCAGTCATTTCAGTCACATCTGACTCTTCATGACTCCCTTTTGGGGATTTTCTTGGCAAATAAAATGGAGTGGTTTACCATTTTTTTTCCCCTCCAGATCATTTTACAAATGAGGAGATTGTGGCAAACAGGATGAAGTGAGTTGACCAGAGTCATACAGCTGCTAAGTATCTGAGGCCAGATTTGAACTCAGGAAGATGAGTCCATCATGCCCATAAAAATATATATCTTACCTTGTATTTCTGATCCACTAGCCATGAATTGGGTGGAATACTTTATCATCTGTCTTATGAAATCATTATTAATCACTGAGGTCAGTGTATTGGAGTTTTTAAAGTTGTTTCCTTTACATTATTGTTCTCAGCCTATGAATTGTACTGATTTGACTCGTTTAAACTCTTTATTAAACTACATAAATCTTTCTAAGTACCTACAAGATCATGAGTTTGTACTGTGTAATAATATCTCATTATGTTTCTATAGCATAATTTGGATTTCGCTTTCTCAATTGATTGACCCACTCTGATTCTAATTCTTTGATATAAGGAGAGCTGCTCTATTGGAAATATCTCTAGAATTTTTCTGTTACAAATAATGTTAGTTCTTATTTTGATATTGTTTGCTATATTAAAAATTTTTTGTTATGGTTTTTAATGTTTTAAATGAACAATGAATTTTATTAAAAGCTTTGTTTGTAGCCATATAATCATCATGTTTTTTTAAAATTGATTTTGTTGTTAATATGGTCCATTATGTTCATAGTTTTCCTTCATTCTTGGTATGAATTTAAGCTACGTATAGTAAATATTCTTTAAAATATATTTCTCTTTATTTAATGTTCTTTGCATCAATACTCAGATATTGATTCATAGTTTTACTTTGTTCTAATTCTTCCTGAATTGGGGACCATAGCCATATTTTTTGCATAGAAAGAATTTTGTAGGATGTTTTCTTTCTTTTTTTTTTTTTTTACAGTTTATGCTACAGTAGATTAAAATATTCTAAAATTCAATTGTAAATCCATTTGAACCTTAGTATTTTCTTTTGAGTATTCATTTATGGTTTGTTCAATTGCTTGTTTTCCCTGAGTTTGGGATATTGTTTCTTGTTCTAGTAATCTGAGATTTTTTTCTAAGTATTTATTTCTCAGTTTTTTTACATATAATTAGAGAAAATTATTTCTAATAGGTCCTTTTTTATATGTTGTAAATTATTTTTCATTTTCTTAATTTTATTTCTATTTTCTTAATCTTTTCAAAGAAACAATATCTGGTTTTATTTATCAGTTCTATAGTTTTGGGTATCAATTTTATTTTTTTATTTTCATAATTTCTGTTTGAGTGGTTTATTAGTTTTTTTAAAAAATGTTACTTTTCCAGTTTATTTAGCTGTCTTCCCAAACTAATGAACTCTTCTCTTTCTCTTTCTCTATCCGTCTGTCTTTATTTCTGTGCATTTTTCTCTTTTTTCTTTCTCTTTTTCTGTTGCTATGTCTCTCTATTGAAGGTATTTGAAGATATAAATATTCTCCTAATATTTGCCATGGTTACATTCCCAAAGTATGGATATGTTGCATTCTTGTTGATGCTTTCTTTGATTAAAATATACACACACTCGTTCAGTTGTTTGAGATATTTCTGACTTTTTGTGTCCCCATTTAGGGTTTTCTAGGCAAAGATACTGAAGTAGTGTGCCATTTCCTTCTCTTGCTCATATTAGAAATGAGCAACTAAGGCAAACAGGATTAAGTGACTTGCCCAGGGTCAATAAGGAAAATTAGAGGTCAGATTTGAACTCAGGAATTCTGACTCCAGACCTGGCATTCCATTTACTCTCCCCTTCCTCTCCCCACATTGGTTCTACGTTTTGTTTTGTTTTTTTCTTTGATCCTCACATTTTTAGTATTTTTTCCCTTTTCATTCCCTTTTTGGTTTTGTTCTCAACCGTATTATTTTCAAAATTTTGCCTTTGCTGCTGTCTTATCCTGGAATGTTTCTCAGAATCCAAGGCTTTTTTTTTTTTTTTTTTTTTTTTTTTTTTATCTTAGAACATCCTATTAAGAGTTTGTTCATCATGGAGCATCCCTATGCAAGTCCTCCTTACTTTCCCCCATTCATAAGTTCCTCTTAGAAACTCCAAGTCAGATTGGTCTGCCTTTCTAGATTTGTTTCTTACCTTTCTAGGCTTCATAATCATACTGTTCTACTTAGCACTTTCTCTCCAGTAATTAGTACAGTGCATGACATACAGTATTAAGGCTTTCCTTCCTTCCTTTTTTTAAATTTAATTTTCATTTGAGTGAATCCTTTCTTCAAAGTTCCCTTATTGCTTAAAATTTATATATTATACTATAGACAGTGAGGACATTTTAAAAATATTTGTTTTTTCTAGTTGATTATGTATATTTTATGAACTAGTCCAAAGTTTGTTTTTTTCTTAAAGTTCAGTGCAAGTAGTCTTAGAACTATATATATTCAGAAAATGAAAAAGCACATATAAATCTATAAATATACATATATATGCCGCATGATTTTGCGTTTGGCAGAGACTTATATCAAGAAAGAAGTTAAAGTTCTTAAAGTTAAAAAACTTAATGTTAAAAAAAGATAAACAAGACAGAAGTTAAAGTCCTTAAAGTTAAAAAAACTTTATTCTTTCTTATCTTTTGTTATATTTTTCTACATTTGAAAGGGGTACATTGAATTTCTATCTTTCTTCCAAAAATTTAACTTTTCCACTAAATGTTCAAATGTTATATCATCGTGTGCAAATACTTTAGCAATATTAATTGTTTCTTGGTCTATTCTGACTGTAAACATTATGTAGTTTCCCTTTTTGTTTCCTTTAATTGGACCACTTTTTACTGTTGCTACTTCTTAGAGCATGACTTCCCTCCTACTTAAAAAAAATTCATCTAAGGCACAATAGATTATATTTAAATCCTCAATTTTAATTCTTTTTGAATCTACATGATTTAAGTCTGTTTCTTATATTGTGGGAATGAATCTGCATGATTATTTTCTACCATCCTCTCCTATTTTGTGGTTGAAGTTTTACCAAGCACATTCATTTATAATTGTTAAATAAATTTCCCCCTCCAATTTGTAGGAGTAGTATGACTACTTCTCTATCCTTTCTCTCTTCTCCTGGCCAATACTCAAATTATCTCATTGTAGCAGCCGTTCATATTTGAAGTTTTTTTTTGTTTCTCCAAATTTATTATCTCTTTTGCTCTTCTCTTACTTTTTCCTCTGTATCTATCAATCTTCTTAAATCTCCTTTTTGAATTTAATGTATTTCAATTCAAAATTCCTTATAAGTATTCCTTTAGATTTTTCCAACCCAAACAATTAATATTGAAAGTTCATTTCTTTCTACCTGTTAATTTCATTCCTTCCCCTTCTCCCCCCACAATATTTTTGCTCTTCTACTCAATTCCCAGGATTTAGTGAAATTACATAGCAGATTTTCCTCTTAGATTTTTCTGTACATCCTTTCTCATTATTGAAAAATGAATATTGTTTTTTACTTTGAAGTAATTTTAAAACAAAGATATCAAACCAGACCAGCAAAACTCTTGAGCAGGAGTGCCTGGGAACCAGCTTAATATGTAATTAGGAAATGCTTAAGAAAAATTAATAAAAATATAATAAACATAGATAATGTTAATGTGAGTTTTTCTAAGTCAATAGGTGGGCTATAAGGACATATTTCTATTTAAGTTTTATGTCATTGATTTAAAATGTTAATATTTCTTTGTTCACTCAACGAACATTTGCATAAATAAATTGAGTATGATGGAAAGGGCACTAAAGTTTGAACTAGCAGACTTGAATTCAAGTAGTGGCCCTGACACTTCTTGAAACTGCATGATTTGTCATGTGATTTAGTTCAAGGTCTTTCTTTGTTACATGGTGCCAAAAATACTTACATGATCAATCCAAAGGTTCAGTTGAAAAAGTATTGTTGCAGAGGACCTAATTTCAAATCCATTCTCTGATACTCCCTCTCTATGTAACCTTAGAAAAATTATTGAACCTATATGGGGCATGGTTTCCTCATTTGAAAAAGGAAGGGTGTGTAGGCTAAGAATCTTAGTTGGGGTGCATTCATCAGAACCCCAAGAAGGCAAGGGCAGTTGAGGAACCAGGATATGAAAGGAAGAACCCTCAAGCAGAGCACTCACTTGGGGTTTTGGGGAGCTGGGAAGAAGGAAGGTGGTGAAAACCAAATACTTCTAGGCCTAGCAAACCTCAAACCTGAGGAGCCTTGTGCTTTCAACCCTGTATCCATATATGGTATCCTGTCCAGACTGACCCTCACTGAACTTGATTACTACTGCTGCTGAAAGATCTTATAGACAGTTGTTTCAGATCACCAATCTTTGATGACCTTCAATCAATATCATCAATAATCCATCTAGAGTTTATTTATTTTATTTAGTTAAGAATAAGAGCTTTAGTGTAGGAAGGGAAAAGAAGTTTCTGGGGGGCTTGGGGGGGCTTCAGCCCTGTCTGAGGTTAAGCCTGCCTCTTGTCACAACTGTTACCAATAGAGATTTCCCAGTCCCTCTCTCCTTCAAACTCCTCCTTCTCTTTTTAATCCATTTAGTTATTAAAAGTAATATAACAACAAAGTCAGTGAACGTTTGAATCCTTTAGCTAAGAGAACCATAGCCAGTTGACTTACCCTGAGAGATCCCCCATTTTCCCAGTTGAACTGTCAGTTAGGTTTAGAAGGGACAATTGTGAGAGGCCTTTTCTGCTTATATCTATTATCCTTGGCTGTGAACTTCACACATCATAAAAACTACCTCTTCCAGTGGGGATATACTTCACACAACCATTCTAGCTTGTTGAGGGAGTTTACTCAGGCCACATAAGAAAGCCACTGACCTACTTCCTCAAGTAAGGACAGCAGGCCCCTGTACTGTTTTAGAAGAGAACCCTCAATTGCTACAGTCTCTCCTGCACCCATCCCCCACTCAAGGTTGTGAAGCCTGCAGTTTTACAAGCCTGAGCCTGTTTGATCTTATAGGTGGATGAACTAAATAGCCCCTAAGATGCCTTCTCACTATGATTATTTCCCTCATTGTATAATTGTGATAAAAGTACCTTGTAAATCTTTGTTTTATCTTTTAGTATAAAAGAATCTGCCTTCTCTAATGTTTCTGTGGAAATTTTCTGGACTTAATTATATAGTTCACAAAAATAGAACAAAGAAAATTCTGATATTTTGGCATGGAAAAGGAATTCCCCTCAACACGCTGGTGTTAGAATGAAGAAGAGCAGCCACTTAACAGCTGTTGATGATGCTTCATCATCTCTCTTTTTCCTATCTTTTCCTTCAGATTAAGACTCCTGACTGGACTCCTGAGATGGTGGTGCTGAGTGTCAAGAGACTGGGAATTTACTTAATTACTTAAATTCTTATTAAATACTCAAATTACTTAAACTCTTAGAACTCCAGGAACTTCTTTAAGGCTAAAAGTTGCAGAATAGTTACTGATCTGTGTTGGTAGAGGACATTTCTTCTTGCAAAATTGCCTGGGCATATGAAATCATAGGTCTAGTTAAAAAAAGGTTACAGAACCATAGTGTACCTTGAATGAAAGTGACAAACAAGACCAGAGCCAAATAGGAAAACCACAGAAAATTGTGGTATTGAAAGAATCTCTGTAGGTAGTCCTAACAATTTCTAAAACACTATTTAGTATATTCCAGAGCTGCAAAACCATGCCTTTGTCTCTTATAACAGTAGTTCCATTTGTCCTGTTTATAAGATAGTGAGAAGTCTTCAAATCTTGTAGATAGACCTCAGAAAATATATTATCAGTCACTCTAACTAA
Organism: Gracilinanus agilis; assembly: GCF_016433145.1. Lineage (NCBI taxonomy): Eukaryota > Metazoa > Chordata > Mammalia > Didelphimorphia > Didelphidae > Gracilinanus > Gracilinanus agilis. Next base: position 241,100,604 of record NC_058133.1, read on the forward strand.
ATAACCATCATAGCATTTGGATGTTAAACAGAATATTTATTGATTTCATGCTATATAAAGAGATTATTTAGGTTTGAGAATAGCTGCAACAGGTGTGCTTTGTCAGGGAGGCCTGTGTCAAGCCAATGAAAGAGTGGCAGCAAGAGATTTCCTATCACAAAAACCACCCAGCAGTTTAGAGAGAATGATAGGAAACAGGAACCTTCATCCTCCATTACTGATATGTGGATAAGTATGGATATGAATTTATATATTATATATATCTGCATATATAGTATTGTATAATTATATTTTTCTCCTCAGGACTCTAAATCCCAGCTTCCCATTTTCCTTCTCACATTACGTACTAATGTAGGGAGGATATAAGCTTTGTGTAGCTCCGCCCTCTTGCTCTTTTCCCTTGATTGTGGTTTGTGGAGGTGGGGTGAGTCCCAGGCAGGAGAATTTTTCTCATGCATTTTTACTCAGGCTTTTACTTTTGTCCTTTTATTTCTTCTACTTCAAGTGATTATTAATAAATCTTATAAAATATAAAGCTTGGAGCTATTGGATATTGATTTAAATCTTACAGTATATATAACATGTTATATTATATCTATACACACTTTTTGTACATTTCTACATATGTAGAAATACATATGTTCCCCAATGAAGGTCTGAAGTGGTCAAGATATATTTTTCTTATGTTATTTTGATTTCAAATAAGCCAGTTTTAAACAAGTGGATTTAAGAACTGCTGTGGAACCTGTTGGTAAAATGTAGATGTTGGATGTTGGTCCAAAAATTTTGAGGCCCTTTGAATTTATGTGTGATATCATTTATTAGAATATGAACTATAAGAATCTGAATGCTATGTCTTAAATATCATTGCAACTAGAACTAACCAGTTGACTAGCAACTAACCATAGAACCTACAGTATATAGTACATCCTATTTCTATGTGTATATATATACATATATATATACACACATAAATATATATATATATAAATATAACTAAGAGATACATTTCTCTTTTACCATATTTATTTAAGCAGGTGGGAGAACCAGAGTTCTCTTACTTCTCACAAAAGGGATTGTTTTCCTTAAAAGGCATAAACGTTGTCACTGGAATTAGATTGATCCCAGCCTTTCTCCTCACATAAAAACATATAAAGTTCCACATGGAATTGGGACCCCTCCAATATGGAGGATTACAAGAGACCACAATTGTCAATATAACATGACCAGATGACTAGACACCAAAGCATCTTAATATGTGAAAGCATCAAATAGCAAACAAACTCATTTAAAATCAGAGAGGGTATGCTTAGGAGAATATACTATAGATGCTGACTCCTCTATTTATTGACTTTTCCCCCAGATATCTCTCCCTTCAGACCCCTGGGAAGAATCTGATATTGCATATATTTTTTCTTCAAGCTGGAAGCTAGAAGACAGGACCTCTCTCCTCTCAAGCGTTCACCAACCAATGCTACCTTTTAAACTAAAATAAGATAAATATGCATTGAAAGCAAATGAAAAAAGCTAGGTGTCCCTGTGGATAGAGTTCCAAGCCTGGTGTTGTGAAGACAGGTTCAAACCTGGATTGTCGTGATACCCTGGGCAAGTCACTTAAACCCTGTTTGCCTGGCCCTTGTCCTTCTGTTTTAGAGTTATTATTAGGACCAAAAGTAAGGACTTTTTTAAAGTACATGTAGAATAGCTTACCTTATTATTTATTATAATGTAATTTATTATCTAATTATCTAATAATATATCATCTAATGTTAGGTAAGAAAATGGGATATATTTTATCTTCTTTATAGTCTCTGTTGTTGTTGGTAAAAGGATAGCTGGCTAACAGTTGAGTTTGAAGCTGTTGTGACCTGAGGCTCAATGTAACTGGTTTTGGGCCTACACAGGATAACTAAGTGAACAGCTTGGTGACAGTTTTTAAAAAACAAAAACCTGTATTTAATAAGGCTTAAAAGATTTAAGGATAGGTAAGGATAGGTAAAAAAGAGGTTGAGGATAGGATCCCTAAATTTAAGGGAATCTAACTTATCCCAATTCCCAAACTAAGACTCCTCATGGAGTTTCTTCTGCTTGGGTCCAGTCCTCCTCTGATCTCCTTAAATCTACCACCAAAACCCCAAAATCCATGCTAAATACTCTATGCTAGTTATAATCCTTTTATATCTCTTAAGTAACTTGTCTCCTTTGATTCTTTCAGCTTACTTTTCCAACTTTTAGTTCTTTTGGGGCCTAGTCAGGTTTCTGGGCCTAGTAGGCCTCAAAAGCCTGCCTCTACTGTGGAACCACACAGATGATAAACGGTCTCTCTTTCTTTCTTTTCTTCTGGTCTTCTTCACCAACTTAACTCCCAAACTCCAACCTGCTTCCACTCTTAACTGCCAGTAAAGTTTTCCTAGTTTTCCAGAGTAAATCCAGAGAGCAGGAACCAACCAACCTCTCCCAGTAAAGGTTAACTCCCAGAGAGAGAGTTTGACAGTTAGAAAACCAACCAACTTCAAGCTTCCCAGAATTCTCAAAACCAAGAACTCTGCCTCAAGATTCCAACTGTAAAATTAAAATTTATATATAATAACTCCAAATATGATATTTTATAAGGTTTATTAATAATCACCAGAAATAAAGGAATAAAAAGGTAATTATGTAACAAAATAAATCCACATGCCCAAGCTAATCTACCTGCTCAAATGGCCCGCTCCACCAAAGCCACCACAGGAAGGAAAGAGGCAGGTGGGCGGAAAAAGGGAGAATGTGTATCTTGCCTATATAAAATGTATATCTTAAGAGGAGAGTAGGGTGCTGGGTAATGTAGTCCAAGTGTTCAAGATTTCTAATTACACACAACTAGGCCTCCAGGTTACTCAGACAGGATCTTCACTCTGTCATTAACCACTAAACCCCCAAATTAAATTAAATTAATTAAAAAGTTTATGAATAGCTCCCAAGTTCATAGCACTAAGCCACATTGTGCTGTATTAAGCCTGCTGGTAAAATTCAGGACCTTATCTGACAGACTTTCAAAGTACTGCCTGCCTGTAAAGGTTGACTGAGCCTGGTTGCCCCACAGCGCCACCTAGGGACAGTTTAGCTGGCAATGCAGAGGAAAAAAGCTGCCGTTTTAAATTCAACTATGCCTCCAAGTTACTCAGACAGGATCTTCACTGTCATTAACCACTAAACCCCAAAATTAACCTCAATCTATTTTAATCCTAATCCTAATATATAATATGTTATATATTCTCATAATAAAAAATTTTGATTACATTAAATTAAAAAGGTTTTGTACAAACAAAACCAAAATTAGAAAGGAAACAACAGAGGAAAAAATTTCACTGCAAATTTCTCTGATCTTTATCAGAGATTTAACTGAGTCAGATTGACAAATCGACACAATTGACAAATGGTCAAAGGATATGAACAAGCAGTTTTCAGATGAAGAAATCAAAACTATCAGCAATTGTGAAAAATGTTCTAAATCACTCTTAGGGAAATGCATATTAAAACAACTTTGAAGTACCACTTTACACCTATCAGACTGGCTAATGTGATAGCAAAGGAAAATGATAAATGTTGGAGGGGATGTGCAAAATTGGGACACTAATTTGTTGTTGGTGGAGCTGTGAACTGACCCAATCATTATGGAGGACAATGTGGAACATTTTACAGCCAAAGAGCTATAAAACTGTGCATATCTTTGATCCTATAATGCCACTACTATGTCTGTATCTCAAAGTTATAAAAAAAAAAAGGAGGGAGGGAAGGAACTATTTGTACAAAAATATTAGTAGTATCTCTTTTAGTAGTGGTAAAGAATTACAAATTATGGGGATGCTGATCATTTGGGGAATTTCTGAACAAAATGTGGTATATGATGGTGATGGAATACTATTGTGCTATAAGAAATAATGAACAGGATGATTTTTTAAAAAGCTGGAAAGATCTACGTGCAGGGTGAAATAAAGAGAAACAGGAGATCACTGTACATAGCAATAACAATATTATATAATGATCAACTGTGAGACACTTAGCTACTCTCAGCAACATAATGATCCAGGACAATTCTGAAGGACTTATGGCAAAGAAGGCTTTCCATCTCCAGAGAAAGAACTGTTGGAATCAGAATGCAGATCAAAGGATACTATTTCTCACTTTAGTTTATTTGGGTTTTTTATTTTGAGATTTTGGTATTGTATAAGTATTCTCTTACAACAATGACCTATATGGAAGTTTGGAGGAGGGAAGGGAGGGAGAGAGACAATTTGGATCCTATGATTTTGGAAAAAGTAGGTTGAACATTTTTATTACATGTAATTGGGAAAATAGAATATTAAAATATAAATATTTTTAAAAGTAATAGATATGGTAGAGCATCAATTGTAAGTGTACTATAGTGACAACATGCCTAACTACATACAGGAAATGTACACATGTACATTTCCAAAATGCAGATATAGTCACAATAGTAAATCTTAAGCAACAAAAATAGCTGATTAACAAAAGAGTGCTTCCTAGCTACAACAGTAATAGTATCATTAGACCTATATATAAAATATAGCTTTACTATGAGCAGCCAAGCAAAACAATGAAAAAGATGTTGTTATAGTATGACCATAGCACAAAACATATCAAATCAACATAACAGCAAAATAAATAAAAGCATGAGGAATCAACACTCAAACACACAGTGATTCACATGTGTAGCTGTTAAGCACATGCAATTATATGCAAGGAACATTTTAAATGGTCATTCTCTAATATTGTCACTTAGAAAATTATCTAATTATATCTTTAAGTTTACCTGTGACATCATAACTTAGCCTAATAGGCCTAGTTTAGTAATTACTGACTGATTTCTCTGTCCCTAAACCTGAGTTAGTAGATGGGTTGACTATCAGAATAATTACCTACATCTAAGCTGGCAGTCATACCATATTGGCCACTAGTATATTTGTGCTCTTTGAGTTTAATTTGTATCCTCTTTAGCACTTTGAAGCAAGAAAGGAGTTGTGGGTTCAGTTTTCCTGCTCTCTAATGCCCATGTCTGTAAGGCAGTCTTTCATTAGATGTATCTGGGTCAAAAAGTGTCTATATGTGAACAATATATTTTTCAAAGGTGGATTAGAAGATTTTAACTTCTTCACGACCAATGTTGCATTATTTTAGGTCTCGCATTCAATATAAGTATGGCCATCTAATCCAAACTAGAAAAAAAGTAGATTTTTTACTTTCATGATTACCTGATGGAGGTATTCACATATCAGACTTTCATATCCTCTATTCCCTTGATCCTATTCCTCTTTAAGAAAAAGAAGCTTGTGAAATGTTCCACCTCTCACCTGTAGACCTTAAGTTTAGCACTGGAAGGCAATGCTATTTCCTAGCTTTGCATCTGTGGTCCATATTAAATAAGTCTGACAACTTGCTGAAGCTGAGATCTATAATCTCTGAAGTTCAGAAGTATCTATTTCATCTTATTACATTGTTGGCGATGTGAAACCATGTCTTCATAGCTCTGATGAAATTAGGTGCATGAAGCTCATATAGCAAGCCCTTGCTTAATCTCTGCAGTCCAATTTTTTCTGCATTCTTGGGATTCACATTTCCTATCTGTACATATTACTCCATTTTGAATAAGAACTAAACAGGCCCTTTTTCCCCCTTTGCTTTGCATAGTATTAGAGACAAAATTAGCATAGTAATCTTTTATACATTTCTGTCATTCATCTCAGCTACTGTTTATATACATTCATGCCTGGTGACATCTGGTGTTACCTCAGTTAGATTATTCACTGTGAGAACATTCTCTCTGAAGATGATTAGTAGTTTAAAAAGGCATGAGTTTTCTAATCAAAGGAAACATCACTACAAAGATATTGAATATCACAATTAAATCCAGGAATTCTACTTCATCTATTTGTAAAGCTGAGATCAGACACTATGTGGTAGACAAATACCTGAAATTTGACAGGTGTTTTCTCTGGACATGAACCATGATCTCTAGGAGAAAAATACAGAGAGGTTTGGGTTACTCATGTAAGAGTGTGTCTAGGATTGTAGAAGGTCCCTGAGTCAGACAAAGTGATGAAATAGACAGAAAACCTAAAGAGGATCCTGAATGCTCTCACAGTGAATAATCTAACTGAGGCAACACCAGATGTCACCAGGCATGAATGTATATAAACAGTAGCTGAGATGAATGACAGAAATGTGTCAAAAGATCCCTATGCCAGCATTACATGTCATCACCATCCAGACCACTGGTCTTGCTTCTAGCTCAGCTCTCACAAACATCTTTGATCCAGTGACACTAATATCCTTATTTTTCCACAAGCAAGACACTCCATCTTGATTCTGGGAATTTTCTCCTTCTGACCCCCATATCTATAATACTCACCTCTTCTTTAGCTCTATTTGCTGTCTTCCTTGGCTTCTTTTAAGTTCCAAAGAAAATACTATCTCCTACAGGAAGATTTCCCAGCTGTCAATTCTAGTGTCTTCCCTCTGATAAGTCTTTCCTATTTATCTTGTAAATAGTTTGTTTATATATATATGTATGTATATATACATATATATATATATATATTTGTTTGTTTATTGTCTTCCTCATTAGAAAGTGAACTCCTTGAGAATAAGGATTGTTATTCTTTTCAGTTTGTATCCTTAGGACTTAGTCCAGTGCTCTGCACCATTAGCTTCCTTGTGCTGGTTGTGGCATTCACAAATAAACTCATGGCAAGCGGTTTTACCTATACTAATCAACAGCTGCATTATTATACACTTTAATTGCTCAGGTCAGAGATCCAGCATTCTAGATTTTCCGTGACAAATCAATACTACCTTGGATAGAAGAATGGTTTTTCATTCCAGTGGTTACTGGGATTCAGTCTCTAATAAGACTAACCTGATAAAAATGGACTATTTTTATATAATTCTGGTTGACCTTCTCTGGCTCTTCTCCGACCTTTCCTAGCACAGAGTTCCTTTCGCCTCAACCCTCAGCACAATATGATCAATGACAAGATTCTCTTATCCCTCAAAATCTGGGTCAGCACATTGAACATCATTGCTCAGCCTTTTCTTCTTGGTCTGGAACTTCTTCAGCATACCTTTTGTAGTCATAGGCTTTCAGGTCAGGTAGCATCTCACTGTATCCTCTCTACTGCTGGGCATGGATTTGCAAGACTGGGGTTGGAGAGTGGAAGATTCTTGGTGGCAGGTGTATCACTGAATCTCTTCTGGTACTTCTGTTATTCTAGCTTGTTGGCAGCTGCCTGAAGCATGGAGGACATGCTACCACTGTCCATAATAGTTGTAGTTAGCTGGCTATCTCCACAGGAGCTGCTGTCTGAAGTCTTCTGTTCCCTCTTGAGTGGGGTATCTTCTTTTTTGTCATGAAGATGGCTGAAGATGCCTCATCGTCAATGTCATTCTCCTCAGAAGTTTCTGATTCCTCAGTGCTGCCTCCTTTCCTTTGCTTTTTCTGTGGGGTGGATGCCTTCTTATCTTCCTTCTCCTTCTCTTCTTCCTCTATTTGTTTTTCCTCCTCATTCTCTTCACTGTTTTCATTTTCTTCATTAATACCTTTATGGCTTCCTCCTGTTTGATCACTTTAGGTTTCTCTACTGCCTTGTCCTTTGAGCTGCTAGAGCCATTTGACATACAATCCAACCCTAGTCCTTAAAGTCCCCATCATCACTGTCCTCAAAGGACTTATTATTGGAATATTTCTTCTCTGCCCCTTTGCCATCTCCCAGAGGAAGTCACTTTCTTCTTGGTCTTGGGAAATTTTTCTTCCTCCTTTCCTCTGCCATTACTATAATCTGTACTCATCTCCAGGCCATCCTCCAAGCCATGGATCCAGAGCTCACAGGGCTTCTTCTATCTCTTTTTCTCTTTATGATCATTTACATCCATTTCTTTTTCTTGGTGCTTCAGCTACAGCTGCTGCATGGTGCTGAAGTGGTTCAGTGCTTTGTTCCTCCTTTCTCATTTTCTTCTTACATGAGCCAGTGTTAGTCAAGAAGAGTGAATTGTACCAGTTCAAAGGTCCCCTCAGGACACAGGGTGAAAATATAGTTAGATCTGTTTTCTATCCTTTTGCCCTTCTTTATTCTCTGGAACCTCCTTCCTTGTCTTGCCTATGAGTAGCCAGGGAGGATCATCAGCCTTGGAGACCTTGAGAATGATGCCATACTTCTTCCTTCTGGCTTCATTTTGGAACTTTTGATTAAATTTATTGTTGTCCCCATATTCTGGCATAATTTTTCTAATAGATATTCTTGATGCTCAGATCCTATTCCATCTTCACCAGGTGCCAGGTACAGAAACTGCTTTGTCACTTGTGTTGACAACCATGATATTATACCTCTTGAGATTGTTATTGGGGACGTCTACAACACATTTAGTCACAGTCTGGCTGTTTGTCCCCAGGATCATGATGGCCAGGGCTGGGCAGTGTTATGTGTGGCTGGACTAAGGGAGGAATTCTGTACAGCCTGGCCCTGGCCCTAACCCCTGCCTCTAGATCTCAACACTGTACCAGTTTAGAGGGGCTATGTTTGAAGCTCCAGCCCCAGAATTCATTGCAGTAAGATACAGAAGTGTCATTTTTCTTTCTTTTTAATTTTTAGTGATTCTTGGTGAAGAGGGCTTTTTTCTTTTCCTCTTAGCAATTGTAATTTCATTTTGCTATGCAAAATGGAGACCAGGATGAGTGACACCCAACAGTTTTAGAGTTTAGAACCAACCCAGATGCCATGAGCCAGAGGGAAAAAAGCAGTTACTGCCAGGACTATAAAAGGGAGAAACTGGAACAAGAAACTCTCTCATTCCTAAGAAGGGTGGTTGGGTGGGTAGGCCAACCAAACCTACTTAGGTTATCTGCAGCCTGTTCCAATACTTATCACATTCTCAACTTCTAGACAAAGCTGTGCTATATATCAATCATTGAACATCAAAGAAGAACAACATCAAGACTCAATTTATTTGGTTAAGGTCAAAGGTGCCTGTCCTGGCCAGAGTGCCACAGAGAGGGAAACCTCTCCAGCAGGCAATCTCAATCTGATTGCCCTTGATTGACAAACTTGATCATCTGTAGTTTAGTGAAGGTTTCCCAACACCTCTTTCCTTCAACCCTGTTCCTTTCCCTAGAGTTGTTACAATTAAATCTTAAAAGTCTACTTAGGTGAAGGTCATTATTGACTTAAGAATCAATAATCTTATCCTTGGGTCTGAGGGAAGGGATTGCTCAAGCAAAGTCAAATGGCAGTCATCGGTGTTATCCATAGCTTTATCCATCCATCTAAACCCAGGATAAGCAACCAGAGAAGCTGTGTGATGCAATTTACAGCTCCTCACTTGATCACTTATTCCTGGGCACTTTTAGGTGGGAGTTGGGTGTTTAGCTGAGCTTCAAATACTTTGTGGGACCTGGTGTTCACCAAGGTTTCCCACCTTCACTCAGCTCAGACCCTTACACCACCAGAGGACCTTGGGCCATCTCTCCATCAAGCCCTATCCAATATCACCATACCACCTATAACACAATATCTAGGCCAGAAGTCCAGTAAACCCTAAAGGTTATAAAATGTGGAAATATCATTAAGACCTTATCATCTTGGAGGTGGTATGTGGTGTTATGGAATAAGAGGCAAAATGTTGATAAGATGGAGGGATAATGGTGATAGGAGAAGGAATGAGGGGGATAGCTGAGGTATGAATGAGGAATGAAGCAGGTGGTATATAGGATGGTAAGGGAATGAACAGGAGTATAGGAAGGGCTGCTCAAACAGGCTAGTCACTGAGGCTTGAGACAGACGGTACTGGGAGGAAATAGGCTGGGTTCTTCAGGTAGGGAAGGTATCTCTATGATACAGGAGAAATTGGGCCAGTCAGAAATGTTTTAGATCTGGCTGGAGGGTTTTGTCTTGTTAATTTCTAAGAACCCTTGAGGGAGGAGTCAAAGCCTCCTCCCTGCCAGTGAAAATGATGTCTGCAGGAAGTCTCCATTGGGTACTTCCTGCCCAAGATGGATGCCTAGGTTTCCCCCCAGAAATAAAAGGAAAGTAATTTCTTCCTTCTTCACCCTTTGCCTTAATATTCAATACAATGATTCACCAGAGGCTTTTTGTGTAGGTAACAAAGGGCATTTTTTGATGTTAGAGGTAGGCTAAGGGAAAGAAGGTTTCAGGGTTTGTAGCTGTTGCTAGGGAGAAAGCTGGTGCTGGGGGAAGGGTCACAGAGAAGGAGGGTCAGACTGAGAGAGGCCAGCTCTCCCAGTCAGGAAGGTTTCACTACCCTGAAGTAAAGTATTTATCAGATCACTAAATAAGGGGGTGGCTTGATTTAGGATGTCCTACTTGCCTACAGAAGCTAAAACCAGGATGTCCAACCACCAAAACCAACCTTCCTCCAAGAGCCCAGAGGGCAAATTCAGGGAAATAGTAGGGATGTAAATGGAGAGATCAGGGAGAGGTCCAGAGAAATCAGGCTAAATCCAAATGTCCCAAAGACAAAAGGCAGAAGCCAAAAGGCAAAAGCCCCAAAGCCAGCAGGCAAAATCCCCTCAGTTGGAACCTCAGGACTATTTATAGAATCAGGCTCCAACTGTTTTTCTGTGAACATTCTAAAACTTCTAACTGCCAGAGCTGCTACAGTTGATTTGCAAAAGCAAAAAGCTTCTGCTGCAACCCTGCATTATTGTGATAGGACTAAAATTTCCCCATTTTCCAAAAAAAGCAAAAGTTTTTACCTGAAAGGCAAAAAAAAAAATCTGTACTTAGGAATTGAGTGGCCCCTACCTCCACTGACAGATTCCTGGTCATTTAAGGGCATTCCATGTGGAATTGGGACTCCTATGATTTGGTGGATTTTTGAAGACTATACAAATCACTATAATTTCCTCAGTGACTAGATATGTTATCATATGAAGAGGAAGGAGACTATATCCAGAGAAGCTAATTTCCATTGTATCCTTATTGCACAAGAGTGCTATGCAGGGCAAAGCAAAACTCTTTTTCTTAACTATTCAAAGATGTCATCACCTCATTTCATCCCAACAATAAATCTGAAAAAAGATGTTGGTGTTAAGTCCACATGCTGTACACTTGCATGTGTACACATAAGTCCACAAACAGTACACATGCTGTATCCCGCAATGCAGGAGTTCTTTAAGTCAAGAAACATTTATTAAATACATGCCATGTACTAGTCATTGTATTAAACACTGAAAATACAAAGAAAAGCAAAATATAGTTGCTCCTCTCAATAAGCTCACATTCTAGTAGGGGAGACCATAACAGAGAAAAAACTTTGTATAAATAACATTATATTTGTGCATGTGTGCATAGTACTAATATGAATTAATTTCAAAGCAAAGGCAGCAAAATTAACAGAGGCCAAGAAAGATTTCCTGTAGAAAGAGTTTTCACTGAAACTTGAAGGAAGCCATGGAAGATGAAGAAATAATTCAGGAGATAAAGATGGAGAAAATTCCAGGAATGGGGTATTATTAGTGATAATTTCTGTAATCAGGAGTTTATAACTGGATTGTATGCAGAGGAGTAAGGTGTAAAGTGTCTGGAAAGTAGAAGGGGTATGAGGCCACTGAAAGAAAGATGAATATGTTTGGCTTCAAAAGCCAAACAGGGGATTTTATCCTTGACGTAATAGGGAACAGACACTGGAGTTTATTGAATAAGACTTATACCTCTGCTTTAGAAAGATCAGCTTGACAGCTAAGTGGAGAATGAACTAGATTGGAGAGATTCAGGACAGGGAGAGCAACTAGAGAGTTATTTTAACAATCCAGGCATGAGACTATGATAGTCTATACCAGGGTTGTAAATCCTAGGTACCTCTTCTCAGAATAATGCCTATAAATACATAAAACAAAATTTGAAGGATTAAAAAGTAAGTTATATTGAAAGACAGTTATAAAAACTTTTTTTATTTATAAAAAGATCCTGGTCCCTGGACAGCAACAGGTTGTTTTTATTTTTAAACCCTTACCTTCCAGGGGCAGCTAGATAGCTCAGTGAATTGAGAGTCAGGCCTAGAGACAGGAGGTCCTAGGTTCAAATCTGGTCTCAGACACTTCCCAGCTGTGTGACCCTGGGCAAGTCACTTGACCCCCATTGCCTACCCTTACCACTCTTCTGCCTTGGAGCCAATACACAGTATTGACTCCAAGATGGAAGGTAAGGGTTTAATACAAAACAAAAAACGCTTAACTTCCCTCTTAGAACCAATACATAGTATTGGTTCTAAGAGCAGTAAGGGCTATGCAGTGGGTTAAGTACTTGTCCAGGGTCACATAGCTAGGAAGTATCTGAGGCCAGATTTGAATCTAGGACCTCCTGTCTCTAGGCCTGGCTCTGAGCCATCCAGCTGCTCTTGCAAAAGGGGATTTTTAAAGAGGGGATATTTTAGAGGAAAGATGATGAGTTCAGTTTTGGAACTGTTACTTAAGGGACTTTCAGTTTGAGATATATGAGACAATTGGAGGTCAGGAGAGACATTGGAGCTAGATAAAGTTATCTGAGAATCATCTGCATAGAGAAAATAATTGAATTCATAGGAGTTGGTGAGATTACTAAGTAAAATTATGTAGGAGGAGAAGTGAAGAGGACGCAGTATAGAGTTCAGGGGTACACCAGTGGTTTGTAAGCATTAATCCAGGGATTAAGACCTAGCAAAGAAAATTGAGAAGAAATGTCATAGAGTTAGAAGTACCACCAGGAAAGATCAGGGTTGAGAAAAAAGAGTGAAAGTATCAAGTAACAGATGGTGTGAGGTGGTAGAATGCAGAATTTTCAAGGAAATGGTAGAAAATGTGCAACATACAAATTCAATTCAATAACAAACATTAAGTGCCTACTATGTACCAGGCATTGTGCTAAGTCTTGGAGATAAAAGCAAGAAAAATAAATGGTCCCTTCCTTCAAGGAGCTTCCAATCTAATGAGGGAAGATAAAAGTTGAAAAGCTGAGGGAGGCACTGGGAATAAGGGGTTCCCTGCAGAGGTATTTCTTACTGTGGAGTGTAAGCCAAGCAAAGATGTTAATGGAGAATGGAATTATCCAAGAAAACTGTGAGTTCACTATAAAGGAAAACATCAAAGGGAATTTAGTACCCCACCCTCCACTCCTTCAATCAAGGTGGAGAGACAACTGGGATGAGTTGAAAAGACCTAGAGTATTCAAATTGGAGTCATTCTCCATGGTGATGAGATTTCAGGTGATAATCTTAATCTAACAGACAGGATATAATGTTCTATGGATTAAGCTGCTGCTGCAGCATAGAACATCAATATAGTTGCAGGTTGTAAAAATATTGCACCTATTAAATACCTAGAAAGATGATCATGGCCAAAACTGTATAACAGAAACTTGTATAAGCTTTAAAAACCAATAGATGAGAAATCTTCCTCTCAGTTACTCAATTCAGACAATTCCTCCAATTATGAAAACTGAAACCAATATGCCCGATTCACAGTGTAATTCTTATGTGTCATTCCATAAATTCAACACAAGAGGTCCATCCAACATGCTAAAAGTCTTCCTTGATTTCTCCTAAAATTATAATGGTATCATTCTAGCTGATCACTTATTATCCTTTAACCATATCAAATGACCAGTCTATTTTTTTCTCTCCTAAACTTCTTTTCTAATTTTTACTTGTGTCTTTTTTGAAAAAAAAATGGCTGACATAATTTCTTTTTTATATTACAAAGATTTGCAGATTATTCCCACTTTGTGAGAAGTCTTTTGTAATAAGTTAATATAATACAATGACCTCATCTGAAAATAAATTTAACATTTCATATTTGGAGTATCACCCTTATTTCTACTTTAAAAAATTAATAGAAATCTATTTTATTCTCCTTCTACTTTCCCTCTCCCTTTAAAATAAAAAAAGGAAAGAAAAACATCTCTTAAAACAAAAATAGAGGGAATTAGTTTTGCCTCAATGTCTGTTTACAAAAATATATGTATCATTCTGCATCCTAAATGCATATCTCTCAATAAAGGATAGCATATTTCATCATCAGTTCTGTGGAATCATGAATAGTCATTGTATTGATCTTACTATGTTGATTGAAAATTGTACTTATAGCTTTCAAAACTGTTTTTAGTGTTGTCATTCTAAAAAATTTTCTCTTGGTTCTGATCATTTTATTCTTCATTAGTTTATAAAAGTGTTTGAAATTATTCATTTTCATAATATTGATGTTATAGTATGATTCTTATGGTCCTAATTCACTTTGCATTAGTTCATATATACATCCATGTCATTTTGAAATAATATATTTACTCATTTTAAACAACATTCAATCACATTCATATGCCAAAACGAATGTAGCTATTCCTCAGGTGAAGGATATTCTCTTATTTCCTAGGGTTTTTTGTTTGTATACTTATCTTTTATTTCTTTTGTTTTAATTTTTCCCCTAACAAAAATAGTACGCTGAAATTTTTGTGTATAAAAGATAATTTCATTTTTCTTTGTCTCTTTTCGGTATAGATTAGCAGTGGTTTAGCTGGGTCATGGGTATCATTGTTTAGTAACATTTTCTGTCTAATTCCTAATTGTTTTCTAGAATTATTATACCCACTCATAGGACCACCAACAGTGCATCAATGTTCCTGTTTTCCTACTATTTATCATTTTCCTTTTTCTGTCATTTTTGCCACTCTGATGGATACACACTAGATTCTCAGAGTTGCCTTAATTTACATGCATCTAATTAGTAGCAGTTCTTTAGACTTCCTCATTGGTTAAATATAGTAACGTGTTCTCATCAACCACGCACTTCTCCCTTGCCCTTTGTGTGATATTTACTTTTTATTTTAGGGAGAGAATTGTATTTCATGTTTCGCTACAAATGAATAACAATAGTAGAATATTCATATTGAAAAGACAGTCCTTTATTTCTAGGAGAAGCTTGGATTCCTTAAAGAATCTTCTTATTTTTTGAAGGTAATCCACAGTGCTTTTCTGTTCAAACCTAGACTCAATTTATAATCCATCTACATGATCAGACTTACATACAAATAAAGACCTTTAAATTCAACAAGTTGTCTATATAAAAATATGTTAAATTCAGGGCAACAGGTTTTTTTCATCCACTAGATCTTTCTGATGTGGATGATTTGAGTAATAACAGATCTCATTCAGAAGGTTTTTGAAATGTTCCAGAATTTGACATAATAAGCTCAATGCCATAAGCAAATAAAAAGCATTTGCAAATCTTTAGTCTCCACTCCTTTAGTGCAATGGTCAACAGCTTTGGCAAAAATATGCCTCATTCTGTGGCTTGTTGGGTATCTATGATCTGTAGAATAGGCTTTTTAATTTTATCATTTATTAATATTCATTTTTTAGAAAAGTTAACGTGGTTACATGATTCATGCTCCTACTTTCCCTTTCACCCATCCCCCTCCCCCCACCCCTAGCCGATGCACATTTCCATTGGTTTTAACATGTGTCATTGATCAAGACCTATTTCCAAATTGTAGATCATTGCATTGGTGTGGTACTTTCAAATCAAAATCCCCAATCATGCCAGCCTCAACCCATGTGTTCAAGCAGCTGCTTTTTTGTGTGTTTCCCCACCTACAGTTCTTCCTCTGAATATGGGTAGCATTCTTTTCCATGAATCCCTGGAATTGTCATAGATCATTGCATTGCTACTAGTACAGAAGTCCAATACATTCTATTTTTCCACAGTGTATTGGTCTCTGTGTACAATGTTCTTCTGGCTCTGCTCCTTTAGCTCTGCATCAATTCCTGGAGGTCTTTCCAGTTCACCTGGAATTCCTCTAGTTTATTATTCCTTTGAGCATAATAGTATTCCATCACCAGCATATACCACAATTTGTTCAGCCATTCCCCAATTGAAGGACATACCCTCCTTTTCCAATTCTTTGCCACCACAAAAAGCCCAGCTATAAATATTTTCAGACAAGTCTGTTTATTTATGACCTCTTTGGGATACAAACCCAACAATGGTATGGCTGGATCAAAGGGCAGGCATTCTTTTATAGCCCTTTCAGCATAGTTCCAAATTGCCAGCCAGAATGGTTGGATCAGTTCACAACTCCACCAGTAATGCATTAATGTCCCAATTTGGCCAAATCCCCTCCAGCATTCATTACTCTCCCCTTCTTTCATTTTAGCCAAATTACTAGGTGTGAGGTGATACCTCAGAGTTGTTTTGATTTGCATTTCTCTAATTATTAGAGATTTAGAACACTTTCTCATGTGCTTATTGATACTTTTGATTTCTTCAACTGAAAACTGCCTACTCATTTCTCTTGCCCATTTATCAATTGGGGAATGGCTTGATTTTTTTATACAATTGATTTAACTCCTTGTGTATTTGAGTAATTAGACCCCTGTCAGAGTTTTTTGTTATAAAGATTTTTTCCCAATTTGCTGTTTCCCTTCTGATTTTGACTACATTGTTCTTGTTTGTACAAAAGCTTTTTAGTTTAATATAATCAAAACCATTTAATTTACATTTTGTAATTTTCTCTCACTTTTGCTTGGTTTTAAAATCTTTCCTTTCCCAGAGATCTGGCAAGTATACTATTCTGTGTTCACTTAACTTATTTATAGTTTCCCTCTTTATATTCAAGTCATTCACCCATTCTGAATTTATCTTTGTGTAGGGTGTGAGATGTTGATCTAAACCTAATCTCTCCCATATTGTTTTCCAAATTTCCCAACAGTTTTTGTCAAATAGTGGATTCATGTCCCAAAAGTTGGGCTATTTGGTTTTATCATACACTGTCTTGCTGATGTCATTTACCCCAAGTCTATTCCACTGATCCTCCCTTCTGTCTCTTAGCCAGTACCATATTGTTTTTATGACTGTTGCTTTATAGTATAATTTAATATCTGTTACTGCTAGGCCACCTTCCTTCACATTTTTTTCATTATTTCCCTTGATATTCTTGATCTTTTGTTATTCCAAATGAAATTTGTTATAGTTTTTCCTAATTCAGTAAAGGAGTTTTTTGGTAGTTTGATAGGAATGGCACTAAATAGGTAAATTAATTTGGGTATAATGGTCATTTTTATTATGTTAGCTCATCCTACCCATGAGCAATTGATGTTTTTCCAATTCTTTAGATCTAGTTTTATTTGTTTGGAAAGTGTTTTGTAGTTGTGTTCGTATAAATCCTGTGTTTGTTTTGGTAGATAGATTTCTCAGTATTTTATATTGTCTAGGGTGATTTTAAATGGTGTTTCTCTTTCTACCTCTTGCTGCTGTGATGTGTTGGAAATATATAGAAATTTATCTTGTATCCTGCAACTTTGCTAAAGTTGTTGATTATTTCTACAAGCTTCTTAGTTGATTCTCTAGGATTTTTTAAGTACACCATCATATTATCTGCAAAGAGTGATAGCTTAGTCTCCTCATTGCCTATTTTGACCCCTTCTATTTCTTTTTCTTCTCTAATTGCTACTGATAGTGTTTCTAGTACTATGTTGAATAATAGAGGTGATAATGGTCATCCTTGTTTCACTCCTGATCTTATTGGGAAGGCTTCTAATTTATCTCCATTGCATAAGATGTTTGTTGATGGTTTTAGGTATGAACTGTTTATTATTTTAAGGAAAGGTCCTTCTATTCCTATACTTTTCAGTGTTTTCAATAGGAATGGATGCTGTATTTTGTCAAAGGCTTTTTCAGCATCTATTGAGATAATCATGTGGTTTTTGTTTGTTAGACTGTTGATATGGTCAATTATGTGGATGGCTTTCCTAATGTTGAACCATCCTTGCATTCCTGGTATAAATCCCACCTAATCATGGTGGATGACCTTCTTAATTACTTGCTGGAGTCTCTTTGCTAATATTCTATTTAAGATTTTTGCACCTATGTTCATTAGGGAGATTGGTCTATAGTTTTTTTTTTTTCTGTTTTTGGTCTACCTGGCTTTGGAATCAGTACCATATTTGTGTCATGAAAGGAATTTGGTAGGACTCCTTCTTTGCTTATCATATCAAATAATTTGTATAGTATTGGGATTAGTTGCTCTTTGAATGTCTGATAGAATTCACTTATGAATCCATCA
>NC_058133.1:241118787-241132579 GCF_016433145.1 Gracilinanus agilis
TATTGGGATTAGTTGCTCTTTGAATGTCTGATAGAATTCACTTGTGAATCCATTAGGCCCTGGTGATTTTTTCTTAGGGAGTTCTTTGATGGCTTGTTCAATTTCTTTTTCTGATATGGGATTATTTAGGTATTATATTTCTTCTGCTGTTAATCTAGGCAATTTATATTTTTGTAAATATTCATCCATATCTCCTAAATTATTATAATTGTTGCCATATAATTGGGCGAAATAGTTCTTAATGATTGCCTTAATTTTCCCTTCATTAGAGGTGAGGTCTCCCTTTTTATCTTTGACTGTCAATTTAGTTTTCTTCTTTCCTTTTTTTTTATTAGATTGACCAGTACTTTGTCTATTTTATCTGTTTTTTTTCAAAATACCAACTTCTAGTCTTATTTATTAATTCAATAGTTCTTTTACTTTCGATTTTATTGATTTCTCCCTTGATTTTTAGTATTTCTAATTTAGTTTTCATCTGAGGATTTTTAATTTGCTCACTTTCTAATTTTTTAAGTTGCAAGCCCAGTTCATTAATCTCTGCCCTCCCTAATTTGTTAATATATACACTCAAGGATATAAATTTCCCCCTGAGTACTGCCTTGGCTGCATCCCACAGAGTTTGGTAGGATGTCTCATCATTGTCATTCTCTTCAATGAAATTGTTGATTGTTTCTATGATTTCTTCTTTAGCTGCTCTTTTGCATTTGTTTGCAATGTTTTCGTTCCTAATCCACTCTGCTATTTGCTTCCGTTTTATGGGTGAGTTCATCCCATTCACAGAGTTATAATTATCAGTTGTGTATTCCCCAACATTTTGTTTTGGTTAGGAGAGGTTAAGCAGCTGCTTTTTACTCAGTCACCATCTTAACCAATAGGCTTTTTTTTCCTGTTGTATCTTTCAAGGAATCTTAAATGCTTTAAATGCTTTAAATAACCTTGTTGGAAAAGAATTCGTAAGGAAGCATTTTAAATGGAATCAAATGCCTTTTTTTTGTAATCAACAAACAAGTGCAATGGATCTTAAATTCTCTATTACTATAAGAGTAAAAAGAGAGTCCATTTTTCTTATAATGATTTTGAATAGAGAATAGAGTAGGTGTATAGGTCAATGGTTGTTTCATTTCTCTTTTTTCTATTTTTAAGGTTCATGATTTTTTCAATGCCTTTGTACCTCTTCCATCTTTAAGTATTTTAATGTTCTCACTATTTTATCTCCAAAAGCATGAATATCTATATCTATATCTATCTTTAGACTTCCTCATTGGTTGAATATGATAACCTGTTTTTCTTTCTGTCTCTGTCTCTGTTTCTTTCTTTCTTTTGGGGGGTTGTTATGGGGAGGTGGAGAGAGAGCAAAAGAACACAAAAATGGGAGAAAGTCTGGAGAGTCAGGAGTCAAGCCCAATTGGAATGAAGGAAAATGTGATTTGTATTCAAATGGAGGTTCTGGGAGAAACTTCCATAATGAAAAGGTCACAGAGAAAGAGTATATTCCACATTGAGAAGGCTGCTGAAAAATTATGAAGATAGAGCTATGTATAAATCAGGAGTGGAGTCTGGAGAAGAATAAAGGAGAGAACTATAAGTTTTCTATACTATAGAATAAGACGATAAGGTACAAAGAAAGTTTTATCCTATGTTGGTAGAAGGAATTTTGTCACTTGCATGTTTATCAATGAAATCACAGGACTACTGCTTATTTTTATCTACCTCTTCTATAAGCTTATTGAATATTGTAATGTCATTTAAGTGAGGTGATTTCACCATACCTGTAGGAGAAAATAATTTCTTATAATGATTTTTAGAAAGCTCTTTTCTTTTTCTCCTGTTTCTTCATCATGTTTTCATCCTCATATAACCTTGGAATGACTTTGCTTAGTTTCTTTAAACTGCTTTTATCCATTACTGCTTTTATCTGCTCAAATTGTCTACTATTCCTCTTTATAAGACCTTATAGACAAATTTGTATTCTAAGCTGATATTGTCTCTAGGAGCCATGTTCCTCTATCTGGCAGCTAAGTTAGATTTTTGTTGACTAAAATGCTTTTTGATCTCCTATGTTTTCCTAGTTGAAGAAATTAATTTACTTTGATTTAATTTAAGAAATTAATTTACCTTAACTGTCTAAAATTATTGTTGGTTTTTATCATTTTGGATGTTTATTTGTCATTTAATTGTCAAGTATTTATTTGAATAGTTCAATGATAACTACCACTTCAATAACAGGCTGTTAAAGTAAAATTATTCTATTTCATTCTTAGTGAAATTATTTTGTATATATTATGTTATGAAAGCAAAAGGCTTCTTTATGATTTATAGCTTGTTAGTTCTTTCCCATTCTTTTTTTCTTGAACCAGGCTTTGACAATTATTTTGCCTCACAATTATTTTTTCCCACTTTTGAACTGAAGTTACACTGATTTACTTTAATGGGTTTTATTATTTTAATGGGTTTTACTTCAAGAGCTTACTTTACCACTTAGTCATTCTCAGCACCTAATGTTGGAATTATGCAGCTTGTTTGCAATTATTTTTATGGTGGTGTGTTTTTCAAATGCTTATCATTGATACTATAATATAGTAATATCTTGGTTTTCGTTGACATTGGTTATCCTTGTTTTTGGTTTTTCTCAATTTTTTTGAGCCAAAAATTTGTCTCCATTTTCATTGATTACCTCAGATTTTCATAGGTGTGCCCACTTGACCTTGATGCTAATTTTGTACATTAATAGCTAAGGTCCTTATGGAGGGGGATTCTTCTTCCAAACAATAACTTCTCTCTCCCCTCCTCAATGCCAGGTTAAATGTTCATTTATTTTTTTTCCTTAGTCTTTTATATTCATTTTATATTAACTTCTTATTGTTTTTACTATTAAACACTACTTATTCTCTACAAAATGTGTTTTGGGCATGTATTTTGGAGTGGCTAGAAGAAATTAATTGGATTTACATTGATTCATATGGAAATAATTGCCTTGGTTTTCATTGGTTCCAGATTTTTCAGATTGTTTCAGATGGATTATCAACAAACACCCAGGTATCACTGTACATGTGTCCACATAGCTCATGAAATAATATTTGTGTTACTTTTGATCAATAAAACCCATTTTTCTTCTTTTTTCAAGTCTCTTCAAAGAGTACCTGTGAATCATCTTTCCATTTAGTTTCAACTTTCTTCTGGCTTTAAGAGCAAGAATATCAATATTGTTATTATTTAGCTCCTCTATCATTATGAAATGAAAACTGGTCACAAGCTATTGAAGAGTTCAAATCTGAGATTATGAGAAAGATTGAAGGGATCTGGCAAGAAAATAACAGTTTAAAAGACAGAATTTCGCGATTGGAAAGTGAAGCTCAGAAATCAAATGAATTGATAAGCAAATTGAAGATCAGAAATGACCAGCTGGAAGTCTTGAAGAACCAAAAAGACCAGATTGAAAAGGAAAACCAAAAGATTATAGCCAAAAACCAGTCTCTAAAGGATAGAATTGGGCAATTCAAAAAAGATGCCCCCAAATCAAAAGAATCAATAAGCAAATTGGAGACCAAAATTAAACAGCTAGAAAACAGTACAGACCAAATAAAAAAGGAAAATCAAAAGCTTATAGCAGAAAACCAATCTCTAAAGACAAGAACTGGGCAAATAGAAGCCAATGATCTCTCAAGATAGCAAGAACAAAGAAAGCAAAGTCAAAAGACTGATAAAATAGAAGGAAACATGAAGTATCTCAATGAGAAATTGACAGATCAAGAAAACTGACAATTTGAGAATCATTGGTATTCCTGAAAAAGCAGAAATTAATAGAAATTAGGACTCCATAATAAAAGAAATTATTTAGCAAAACTGCCCTGAAGTTCTACAACAAGAGGGCAATATAGACATTGAAAGGATCCATAGATCACCCTCTACTCTAGACCCTGAAAAGACAACCCTCAGGAATATAATAGACAAATTCATGAGCTTCCAAATAAAAAAAAATTTACAAGAAGCCAGAAAGAGACAATTCAGATATCAAGGAGCACCTCCACACTACAAGATCACATGGCTTGGAATATGATATTCAGAAAGGCAAGAGAACTGGGTCTACAACCACGGATCACCTACCCATCAAAACTGACTATATACTTCCAGGGGAAAGTATGGGCATTCAACATGATGGAAGATTTCCAAGTATTTGCACAGAAAGGACCAGGACTAAATGGAAAGTTCAATATCATCCGAAAAATCAAGAGAAACATGAGAAGGTAAATAAGAAAGAGAGGGGAAAGGGGGAAAGAAAGAAAACTCTTATTTTTAAATTTGTCTCTTTAAGGGATTCAATAAGATCTACTTATTCATATTCTTATATGGAGAAATGTTATGTGTAATTCTCTGTAGTGAACTCCATTAACTATTATAGTATCCATTATTACAGTACTTAGAAGAATTATTCACAGGGAGAGGTTGGAGTACTAAATGGTTTAAGAAGATATGAGTGTGGTTGGGAAAGAGGAGGGTGAATAGTAGAGGACACCAAGAGAAACTTGAATGAATAAGAAAAATAGAATATTCTATTACACACAAAGAGGGCATGGCAAGGGGAGGGGATGAATACTATTATAAGAAGGAGAGGAAGAGAGCATTAAGAGGTAATATTTAAACCTTACTTTCAGTGGAATTAACCCTGAGAGGGAAGAGTAGCTATATCCATTGGGATATAGAACTCTATCTAACCCTACTGAGAAAGTCAGAAGGGATAAACCAAGGGGAGCAGGGGAGTAGGAAGGTCAAAAAAGGGAGGGAAGAAGAAGGTGGAGGGAATTCATTATGCCTTAAAAATAAAAAGAGAAGAATAATAAGGGATGGGGTAGAAAACGGAGTTAATCAAGGGAGAGGACAAGGGTTACTGGCTTAAAGCAAACCACTGTTTTAAAAGGAAATAGTTGAAGAAGAAGGGGTAGAACTAGGAGAGGATACCAAAATGTTGGAGAATACAAAACTTATAATTATAACTCTAAATGTGAATGGGATGAACTCACCCATAAAATGGAAGCAAAAAGCAGAGTGGATTAGAAACTAAAAATCTACCATATGTTGTCTAAAAGAAACACATATGAGATGGATGGACATACACAGATTTATGGTAAAGGGCTGGAGCAAAATATTTTGGGCTTCCAATGAGAAAAAGAAGGCAGGAGTGGTGAACATGATTTCTGACAAAGACAAAGTAAAAATAGATATGATTAAAAGAGACAGGGAAGGTAATTAAATACAGATTAAAGGCAGTATAGACAAAGAGGAAATAACAGTGCTCAATATGTATGCACCAAATGGTATAGCATCCAAATTCATAAAGGAGAAACTGGCAGAGCTCTAGAAGGAAATAGATAGTAAAACCATACTAGTGGGAAATCTAAATATTCCTCTTTCAGATACAGATATATCAAACCAAAACATTAATAAGAAAGAGGTAAGAGAGGTGAATGAAGTCCTAGAAAAATTAGATTTAATAGATATGTGGAGAAAAATAAATAGGGACAAAAAGGAAAACACCTTCTTTTCAGCTGCACATGGTACATTCACAAAGATTGACCATGTAATAGGGCATAGAAACATTGCAAACAAATGCAAAAGAGCAGAAATAATAAATGTAACCTTCTCAGATCATAATGCAATAAAAATAATAATTAGTAAGAGCACCTGGACAGGCAAATCAAACACTAATTGGAAATTACATAAATGATTCTCCAAAACCAATCAGCTAAAGAAGAAATCATAGAAACAATCAACAATTTCATTGAAGAAAATGACAATGATGAGACATCCTACCAAACTCTGTGGGATGCAGCCAAGGCAGTACTCAGGAGGAAATTTATATCCTTGAGTGTATATATTAACAAATTAGGGAGGGCAGAGATCAATGAAGTGGGCTTGCAACTTAAAAAATTAGAAAGTGAGCAAATTAAAAATCTCCAGATGAAAACTAAATTAGAAATACTAAAAATCAAGGGAGAAATTAATAATATTGAAAGAAAAGGACTATTGAATTAATAAATAAGACTAGAAGCTGATATTTTGAAAAAACAGATAAAATAGACAAAGTACTGGTCAATCTAATTTAAAAAAGGAAAGAAGAAAACCAAATTAACAGTATCAAAGATGAAAAGGGAGACCTCACCTCTAATGAAGGGAAAATTAAGGCAATCATTAAAAACTATTTTGCCCAATTATATGGCAATATGTATAGCAATCTAGGTGAGATGGATGAATACTTACAAAAATATAAATTGCCTAGATTAACAGCAGAAGAAATAGAATACCTAAATAATCCCATATCAGAAAAAGAAATTGAACAAGCCATCAAAGAACTCCCTAAGAAAAAATCGCCAGGGCTGGATGGATTCACAAGTAAATTCTTTCAAACATTCAAAGAATAATTAAGCCCACTACTATACAAATTACTTGATATAATAAGCAAAGAAGGAGTCCTACCAAATTCCTTTCATGACACAAATATGGTACTGATTCCAAAGCCAGGTAGACCAAAAACAGAAAAAAAACAACTATAGACCAATCTCCCTAATGAACATAGGTGCAAAAATCTTAAATAGAATATTAGCAAAGAGACTCCAGCAAGTAATTAAGAAAGTCATCCACCATGATCAGGTGGGATTTATACCAGGAATGCAAGGATGGTTCTACATTAGGAAAACCATCCACATAATTGACCATATCAACAGTCTAACAAACAAAAATCACATGATTATCTCAATAGATGCTGAAAAAGTCTTTGACAAAATACAACACCCATTCCTATTGAAAACCCTGGAAAGTTTAGGAATACAAGGACCTTTCCTTAAAATAATAAACAGTATATATCTAAAACCATCAACAAGTATCATATGCAATGCGCATAAATTAGAAGCCTTCCCAGTAAGATCAGGAGTGAAAGAAGAATGCCCATTATCACCTCTATTATTTAACATTGGACTAGAAACACTAACCGTATCAATTAGAGAGGAAAAAGAAATTGAAGGCATTAAAATAGGTAATGAGGAGACTAAGCTATCACTCTTTGCAGATGATATGATGGTCTACTTAAAAAATCCTAGAGAATCAACTAAAAAACTAGAAGAAATAATCAACAACTTTAGCAAAGTTGCAGGATACAAAATAAATGCACATAAATCATCAGCATTTCTATATATTTCCAACACATCACAGCAGCAAGAGGTAGAAAGAGAAACACCATTTAAAATCACCTTAGACAATATAAAATACTTAGAAATGTATCTACCAAAACAAACACAGCAATTATACAAAAACAAGTACAAAACACTTTCCAATTAAAACTAGATCTAAGCAATTGGAAAAACATTGAGTGCTCATGGGTAGGATGAGCTAACATAATAAAAATGAACATCCTACCCAAATTAATTAATTTGTTTAGTGCCATACCTATCAAACTACCAAAAAACTTATTTACTGAATTAGGAAAAACTATAACAAATTTCATTTGGTATAACAAAAGATCAAGAATATCAAGGGAAATAATGAAGAAAAATGTGAAGGGGGCCTAGCAGTACCAGATATTAAACTATATTATAAAGCAGCAATCATCAAAACAATATGGTACTTGGTAAGAGACAGAAGGGAGGATCAGTGGAATAGACTTGGGGTAAATGACATCAGCAAGACAGTGTATGATAAACCCAAAGAGCCCAACTTTTGGGACAAAAATCCACTATTTGACAAAGACTGCTGGGAAATTTGGAAAACAATATGGGAGAGAATAGGTTTAGATCAACATCTCACACCCTACACCAAGATAAATTCAGAATGGGTGAATGACCTGAATATAAAGAAGGAAACTATAAATAAATTAAGTGAACAAAGAATAGTATACTTGTCAGATCTCTGGGAAAGGAAAGATTTTAAAACCAAGCAAGAGTTAGAGAAAATTACAAAATGTAAATTAAATGGTTTTGATTATATTAAGCTAAAAGCTTTTGTACCAACAAAAACAATGTAGTCAAAATCAGAAGGGAAGCAACAAATTGGGAAAAAATCTTTATAACAAGAAACTCTGACAGGGGTCTAATTACTCAAATATACAAGGAGTTAAATCTTATAAAAAATCAAGCCATTCCCCAATTGATAAATGGGCAAGGGACACAAATAGGCATTTTTCAGAGAAAGAAATCAAAACTCTTAATAAGCACATGAGAAAATGTTCTAAATCTCTAATAATTAGAGAAATACAAATGACAACAATGATTTGAGGTGGGGGGGTTTAAGGGGAAAGTAAGAACATAAATCATATAGCCATAACTTTTCTAAAAAATAAAAATTATTTAAAAAAAGAATCTTTCATGGAGGGAACCAACAATCAAATTAAATTTTATTATTGATTTAATAGCTATTAGATTCTTAGCACACTGCCCTCTATAGAATTAGAAAACCACACTGTTCCAAGGATCTTTTTTTTAAGGTTTTATTTTTCATAGTTAAGATTGTATATGATGGCACTAGGTACAACTCCAATACCTCATCATGGGGTGGTGGTCACCCTGAGTTTTTGAAGTTTATGCCCATGGAGTGTAAGCTCTGGTAGCATGCTGGAAAAACTTTCAGTGTAACTCTGAAAACAAAGTGTGGGGGGGGGGGGAAGGGGTAGGAGTAAGGAAACAAACGTTTATGCCAGATACTGTGCAAAACACTTTACTGTTTTCTGAAAAATAACCCAGTACTTTTATGCATACTTGGTGACAGATTTCAATGACCATGACAACCCATAAAGCTAAACATGCCACAAATATTCTTGAGAATTTAGAAAATAAACTGTGCTGGACCATGAGCATTATTGTAGTCAAAATGGTTATACATAATCATTTGAATGTAAAAATTCAAGAACAGCCAATAGATGTCATCAATTGGAACAACAATCATTTGGAGCAATAATCAAGAAGACTTGAATTCTGATCTCTCCTTAGATACTTACTAAGCTGGGCAAGACACTTAACCTCTTTTTGTCGTAGTCTGTTGGCGAACAAAATGGCAAATCACTCCAATATCTTTGCCAAGAAAATCCCATAGGCAATATGGTTCATGTAGTCATAAAGAGTAGGACACAACTGAACAACTAACAACAACAACAAAGCTATTTAGAATGAAATTATTAAAATTTTTTTAAATGTAGAAATCTAATGGAAGATATCAAAGCCATGTAACAATAGTTGCATTATATAGCCTTAAAAAGTTTACAAAAAATATCTCATTTTATCCTCACAACAACCTTGGTAGACAGTTGCTATTATTATCCTCATTTTAGAGATGAAGAAATTGATGCAAAGAGTTACTTGCCCAGGGCCAAACAACCAGTAACTATCTCAGGCTACATTCCAATTCAGGTCTTAATGACTCCAGGTCAACACTCTATCCACTGTACCAGATACCTTTCTAGAAAAAAAAATAAAACACCTATCCTTATTATTCTGTCTGATAATGGAGTGTCCCCTAGGTTGCTTTCAGTGAGCATATATATATATATATATATATATATATATATATATATATATATATATATATATATAAGTTGACCTTATATTTTTATTTACTTATTTAAAAAACTGTCATTTTACCTATGTATGTTCATTGAAACCATGAAAGAATAATAGCAAATCATAAACTTGTAGATCTAAAGTTAGATGGGAATGCAGAGGCCATCCAGCCTAACCCTCTCAGCTTATACATAAATTTGAGACATCATATTTGAATTTTGGTCCTCTGACTCCAGAACAAGTGCTCTTCCCAATGTTTCCAATATGTCTGCTGCCTCCTTAGGATATCAACCAGTCATTTCCATTCAATCATTCAATCAGCAAGCATTTGTTAAGTACCTGCTATCTTCCAAATATTTTACTAGTTGTTAGGGATACAAAATCAAACAATGAAACAATTCTTGTTTTCAACTCATCCTATCAGAGGAGTCAACATATATAAATACAAGTTCAGAATCAATATATAGAATAAATGAAAATTAAGGAAGGTACTAGAAATTGGGAAGATCTCAGAAGATGTAGAAGGCAGTATTTGAGCTGTGTTTTATAAGATGAAATGAATGAGAACAATAAAAGCATATGTGTATCACTTTAAAGTTTGGAAAACACTTTGCATACATCATATTATTTGAAATTTACAGCAACCAAAGGCAATACTACAGGTACTAAAGCTGAGACATAGAGATTTGGAGTGATTTTCCAAAGTTACATAATTAGTTAAATGTTAGATAAAGATTTTTATCTCAAATATAGCACATATGTCGCACTACCTCTAAGTAGTAAGAGGTACTGAAATTTCCTGTAAGGACTACTGTAAGCAGCATCTCATAAATTTTATTGTACTACCTATTATTATTCATTTTAAATCACACATCTGTACATACTCAATCACATATGAATATGTGTGCCTGTGAATATGTGAGTATTTATTTCTATGGTTTAGATTTCAATCCACTCATTAAGGTTAGTTTAAATTATCCCAAGACTAGAAAATATCTATTTATTTCTCTATCTTTCTTTCATGTTTCCTTTTAGGGTTATACAGTTTATTGTTTTATGACCTATAAAGGATGCATTTTGGACTTCTTCTTTTATGCATTTGTTTATAAGTCTTTTCTGTACTTGTTTATAAGCCCTTTTAGAGTATGATAAATTTCCATAAAAGTCCCATATGAGCTTAGAAAATGTGTGTACTCATTAAGATAACTATTTAACAGGCTTTATCAGTCCATCAAACTAACTTTTACATAATTGTGTTCCCTCATTGTCTATCTGTCTCTAGTACTCTTTCTATGCATGAGAGTTACCAATAATACATGCCATTGATAACATATTATGCTTATTTTACAATTGAGGAAATGGTAGGTTGTGCTCAGAGTCACACAGCCAAGTAAGTGTCTGAGGCAGAATTTGATCTAAGATCTTCCTGACTCCAGTGCACTAATGGCACTCAGTTGCCTCTAGTTACCAAAAATCAGTGCCAAGGATCATTTATTACTTCTTATTCTCCCTTTCCCTTCAATTCCCTTTGTTAAGGCATTAGAATTACTTCTCCAGTATGTCTCTATGAACCATTAGAACAAATAATTAAGCAATGTCCAGATGTACTTGTAAAATTCTTAGGAATCCCGTTAGTGATTCACCACATTCTCTTTTCTGAAGCTTCTCTGACCTGTATTTACTCACTTTCAACATTTAACAGATGTATTTGGCTCACCAAAATTTTTCATTGCAGATGAGTGTATAATTCATCATTCTTGCCTTCTTCCAGGACTGTTTAGAACAAAGGCTTTCCTCAGTCTCTCTCTGTTTTCTCTTTCCAGTTTCCTATGGGTATTGAATAGTTGTACACCTTAATATATCTGTTTAAGATGACATCATCTTTGGAAGTTCACTGCCATAAGTTATTATAGGGTGAATATAAACTGCACAGACAAATGTTAGTTCAACTCACATTCCCTAAGCAGCATGGAGGCACCATGATATTGGAGTAGAAGACCTGGCTCAAGATTAGACCTTAGCCTTTCCCTCCCTATTTAGATGTGGACAAGCTACTTCACTTCTTTTAACCTGTGTTTTCCCTATCAACATCATAAACATAACAGTTCATATTCTGTCTACCTTTCAGAGTTAGAGTAAGCAAGGTACTTCATCAAACTTAAAGCATCATAAAAATGATGGACTTCTTATAATGCAACTGGTGGCATCATAGTCATGGGTTTGGAGTCAGGAAGATAAAGACTGGAAAAAAAGATCATAGAAGTACCTATGAAAGGAACACTTGAGGGAACACACTGCGGTGTACCAAGTCTGGGGAAATAGTTGATCATCTAACTTGGCTGGTATACACATTATGAATATGTATACATGTATGAATATGTATGAATATGAATACTGTATACAGTAGTATACAGTAATATAGAATAAGGCAAGGAAGATGGAATGAAGCACCTTAAAATACCTGGCTAATGATTTTATATATAAACAGAGGGAACCATAATAAGTTTTTGAACAACTATGTGCCACATAAAGGAAATTTTTTGACAACTTTGTAGAAAATAGATTTAACAGAGGAGAACTAGAAGCAAAAATATCAATTAGGATTCTGTGAGAGTAATTTAAAAAAAGTGATAATGAGACTTGTTACAAGGGTGGTAGAAGCATTATCAGAGAGAAAAGGACTCATGTAAAAGGATACAAATGCAGGTAAAATAAACAGGCCAGAACACTAATAGAGGATGAAAAATAGGGAAAATTAAGATATAGATTTTAAATTCAGTGTTTTATATATATGTATACTGATGACAAAGGGAGAAGAATAGAACTCATTGACTAATTTGATTTGATTGAAAGCCTATGAGAATGGGAGCTGCTGGGTGGCTCAGTGGTTTGAGAGCCAGGCCTAGAGAAGAGAGGTCCTAGGTTCAAATCTGGCCTCAGACACTTCCCAGCTGTGTGATCCTGGGCAAGTCACTTACCCTCTTTGCCTATCCCATACTGCTCTTCTGCCTTGGAAACAATACAGTATTGATTAGTTCTAAGACAGAAGTTAAGAGTTTAAAAAAAAAAAGCCCCATGAGAAAATGGAGTCTGATGTTACATTATGGTTGCATTTCTGAGACCATTAAGTTGGAAAGAGACTTCTTTATACTATTTTCCTAAATGTGGATCAAGAGGTTATGACTGAAATCTTATGAGAACAAAAGATAATTTTTCCTTTTGGCACATTTTTTGAGGTTTACTTGTATATTTATGGGGATTCTGAGCTTCTCCAAATCTTTACATGTCACCAACTTCACACAATTGTTTCAATTTTTACATTTAAACTGAAAGTTAAAATTTACCTCCTTTGATCTTGGCTTGGGCACAGGTGACATTGTTGGTAGGGTCTTCTATTATTTTATGGATCAAAAATGTTGACAAGTGAGTGACAAATATGTTACTCATATGGCTTTGTAATGTAATGTAACGGCTTAGTACAACTATATTGACATAATTAGCATATCACTGTCACATTGATACAATTAGACAAATTTCTCCAACTAAGCATAGTACCACTACTCACACAGATTTGAGAAAAGAACTATCAATCTGTTAGTCATTTCTATTTCCTAGCTTTTTGTTTTTATTTTTGGTTCCTCTAAAGCCCATGTAGTGCCTTTTTTTTAACCCTTTCCTTCCATCTTAGAATCAATCCTAGCTTTGTGCAGTGGTAATATTGTAGCCAATGAAGTTTATCCAAGGCATGATTATTGCTTACTGAAAACTTTGAATTAATCCTGAGAATTGGTTCTAAGATAGAAGAGTGGCAAGGTCTAGCAATGGGGGTTAAGTGATTTATCCAGGGTCACATAGCTAGGAAGTGTGGGAAGTCAACTTTCAACCCAGATTTCCTGTCTCTAGGTCTGGTTCTCAATCCAACAGAGCTACCTTGCTGCTCCCTGTAAGTCTCTTTTTTATAGATCTTTAAAAAAGGGCAATATGGGATCTGTTGATTTACAAAAT
The DNA here is from genome assembly GCF_016433145.1 of Gracilinanus agilis. NCBI lineage: Eukaryota > Metazoa > Chordata > Mammalia > Didelphimorphia > Didelphidae > Gracilinanus > Gracilinanus agilis. The sequence goes on from NC_058133.1 coordinate 241,132,332, forward strand.
GAATTTTAAAAACAAAACTTGAGAAACCTACCAGAAAGATTCAATCTATGTTTACCTCTAGAATGTCTCTTTAGGTTGCAAGACTCACACATAAGGGTGGGTACCATGAGAGCACTAAAGAAGCCTTCTTGCCAAATGTATATGCCAGGGCAGAGATAACCCAATATAGTCAATGGCAGAGTGGGAGGTTGTTAGTTGCTAAGTGCTTTCTGTGTGTGTGTGTGTGTGTGTGTGTGTGTGTGTGTGTG
>NC_058133.1:241143318-241155327 GCF_016433145.1 Gracilinanus agilis
GTCTAATCACTCAAATATACAAGGAGTTAAAGCAATTGTATAAAGAATCGAGCCATTCCCCAATTGATAAATGGGCAAGAGACATGAATAGGCAATTTTCAGATAAAGAAATCAAAAGTATCAAAAAGCACATGAAAAAGTGTTCTAAATCTCTAATGATTAGAGAAATGCAAATCAAAACAACTCTGAGGTATCATCTCACACCTAGCAGATTGGCTAAAATGAAAGAAGGGGAGAGTAATGAATGTTGGAGGGGATGTGGCAAAATCGGGACATTGATGCATTGCTGGTGGAGTTGTTAAATGATCCGGCCGTTCTGGCTGGCAATTTGGAACTATGCCAAAAGGGCTATAAAAGAATGCCTGCCCTTTGATCCAGCCATACGATTGCTGGGTTTGTACCCCAAACAGATCATAGATAAACAGACTTGTATGAAAATATTTATAGCTGCGCTTTTTGTGGTGGCAAAAAACTGGAAAATGAGGGGATGTCCTTCAATTGGGGAATGGCTGAACAAATTGTGGTATATGAGGATAATGGAATACTATTGTGCTAAAAGGAATAATAAACTGGAGGAATTACATGCAAATTGGAGAGACCTCCAGGAAGTGATGCAGAGCGAAAGGAGCAGAGCCAGAAGAACATTGTACACAGAGACTGATATACTATGGTAAAATCAAATGTAATTGGCTCCTGTACCAGCAACACTGCAATGACACAAGACAGCTCTGAGGGATTTATGGTAATGATGCTACCCACATTCAGAGGAAGGATTGCAGGAGAGGAAACATATAAGATAAACAATTGCTTGAATGCATGGGCTGAGGCGGACATGAATGGGAAATAGACCCTGAACAAGGGCACATGGTACAACCAGTGGAAATGTGCGTTGGCCATGGGTGGGGGGACAGCAGGGGGTGAAGGGGAAAGTAGGGGCATAAAGTATGTAAACAGATTAAAAACGAATATTAATAAATGTCTAATAAAAAATACTAAAAAAAAAGATGAATGTTGTAAGCTAAATGTTGTATGTCTAAATCTTCATAGATAATTCAATATACCTCTCACATAGGATTTTGTAATATATTTTCTTTTTTTTTACACATATGATTTTTATATTTTAATTAACAATAGGATTGTAGTTTAAGACTTTACTCCTGTTAACCACAAGGAGGAGCTATTTTCTTTTTTTTAAACATTTATTAATATTCATTTTTAACCTGTTTACATACTTTATGCTCCTACGTTCCCCTTCACCCCCCCGCTATCCCCCCACCCATGGCCGACGCACATTTCCACTGGTTGTAACTTATGTCCTTTTTCAGGGCATATTTCCATATTGTGGTTAGTTGCATTGGTGTGGTAGTTTCGAGTCCACATTCCCAATCATGTCCGCCTCAGCCCCTGCATTCAAGCAGTAGTTTATCTTCTATCTTTCCTCTCCTGCAGATCTTCCTCTGAATGTGGGTAGTGTTCTTTACCATAAATCCCTCAGAGTTGTCTTGTGTCATTGCATTGTTGCTGGTTCAGAAGTCCATTACATTCGATTTTACCATAGTATATCAGTCTCTGTGTACAATGTTCTTCTGGCTCTGCTCCTTTCACTCTGCATCAGTTCCTGGAGGTCTTTCCAGTTCACCTAGAAGTCCTCCAGTTTATTATTCCTTTTAGCACAATAGTATTTCATCACCAGCATATACCACAGTTTCTTCAGCCATTCCCCAATTGAAGGACATACCCTCCCTGTCCAGTTCTTTGCCACCACAAAAAGCCCAGCTATAAATATTTTCGTACAAGTCTATTTATCTATGATCTCTTTGGGGTACAAACTCAACAATGGTATGGCTGGATCAAAGGGCAGGCATTCTTTTATAGCCCTTTGAGCATAGTTCCAAATTGCCAGCCAGAATGGTTGGATCAGTTCACAGCTCCACCAGCACTGCATTAATGTCCCAATTTTGCCACATCCCTTCCAGCATTCATTACTCTCCCCTTCTTTCATTTTAGCCAATCTGCTAGGTGTGAGGTGATACCTCAGAGTTGTTTTGATTTGCATTTCTCTAATTATTAGAGATTTAGAACACTTTCTCATGTGCTTTTGATTTCTTTACCTGAGAATTGCCTATTCATGTCTCTTGCCCATTTATCACTTGGGGAATGGCTTGATTTTTCTATGCAATTGATTTAACTCCTTGTATATTTGAGTAATTAGACCCCTGTCAAAGTTTTTTGTTATGAAGATTTTTTTCCCAATTTGTTGTTTCCCTTCTGATTTTGACTACATTGTTTTTGTTTGTACAAAAGCTTTTTAGCTTGATATAATCAAAACCATTTAATTTACATTTTGTAATTTTCTCTAACTCTTGCTTGGTTTTAAAATCTTTCCTTTCCCAGAGATCTGATAGGTATACTATTCTGTGTTCACTTAACTTATTTATAGTTTCCCTCTTTATATTCAAGTCATTCACCAACTCTGAATTTATCTTGGTGTAGGGTGTGAGATGTTGATCTAAACCTAATCTCTCCCATATTGTTTTCCAAATTTTCCAGCAGTTTTTGTCAAATAGTGGATTCATGTCCCAAAAGTTGGGCTCTGTGGGTTTATCATACACTGTCTTGCTGATGTCATTTACCCCAAGTCTATTCCACTGATCCTCCCTTCTGTCTCTTAGCCAGTACCATATTGTTTTTATGACTGCTGCTTTATAGTATAGTTTAATATCTGTTACTGCTAGGCCACCTTCCTTCACATTTTTTTTCATTATTTCCCTTGATATTCTTGATCTTTTGTTATTCCAAATGAAATTTGTTATAGTTTTTCCTAATTCAGTAAAGGAGTTTTTTGGTAGTTTGATAGGAGTAAATAGGTAAATTAATTTGGGTAAAATGGTTATTTTTATTATGTTAGCTTGTCCTACCCATGAGCAATTGATGTTTTTCCAATTCTTTAGATCTAGTTTTATTTGTTTGGAAAGTGTTTTGTAGTTGTGTTCGTATAAATCCTGTGTTTGTTTTGGTAGATAGATTTCTCAGTATTTTATGTTGTCTAGGGTGATTTTAAATGGTGTTTCTCTTTCTACCTCTTGCTGCTCTGATGTGTTGGAAATATATAGAAATTTATTTTGTATCCTGCAACTTTGCTAAAGTTGTTGATTATTTCTACAAGCTTCCTAGTTGATTCTCTAGGATTTTTTAAGTATACCATCATATTATCTGCAAAGAGTGATAGCTTAGTCTCCTCATTGCCTATTTTGATCCCTTCTATTTCTTTTTCTTCTCTAATTGCTACAGCTAGTGTTTCTAGTACTATGTTGAATAATAGAGGTGATAATGGGCATCTTTTTTTTGTTTTGTTTTGTTTTTTTATTTTTATACATTTATTAATATTCATTTTTAACCTGATTACATGTTTCATACCCCTACTTTCCCCTTCACCCCCCGCTCACCTCTCACCCATGGCTGATGCACATTTCCACTGGTTGTAACATGTGTCCTTGTTCAGGGCCCATTTCCATAATTTTGTTAGTTGCATTGGTGTGGTAGTTTCTAGTCCACATCCCCAATCATGTCCGCCTCAGCCCCTGCATTCAAGCAGTTGTTTTTCTTATGTTTCCTCTCCTGCAGTCCTTCCTCTGAATGTGGGTAGTGTTCTTTACCATAAATCCCTCAGAGCTGTCTTGTATCATTGCATTGCTGCTGGTACAGAAGTCCATTACATTCCATTTTACCACAGTATATCAGTCTCTGTGTACAATGTTCTCCTGAATCTGCTCCTTTCGCTCTGCATCAGTTCCTGGAGGTCTTTCCAGTTCACCTGGAACTCCTCCAGTTTATTATTCCTTTTGGCGCAATAGTATTCCATCACCAGCATATACCACAATTTGTTTAGCCATTCCTCAATTGAAGGGCATCCCCTCATTTTCCAGTTTTTTGCCACTACAAAAAGTGCAGCTATAAATATTTTCGTACAAGTCTGTTTATCTATGATCTCTTTGGGGTACAAACCCAACAATGCTATGGCTGGATCAAAGGGCAGGCATTCTTTTATAGCCCTTTGAGCATAGTTCCAAATTGCTAGCCAGAATGGTTGGGTCAGTTCACAACTCCACCAGCAATGCATTAATGTCCCAATTTGGCCACATCCCCTCCAGCATTCATTACTCTCCTCTTCTTTCATTTTAGCCAATCTGCTAGGTGTGAGGTGATACCTCAGAGTTGTTTTGATTTGCATTTCTCTAACTATTAGAGATTTAGAGCACTTTCTCATGTGCTTATTGATACTTTTGATTTCTTTACCTGAAAATTGCCTATTCATGTCTCTTGCCCATTTTTCAAATGGGGAATGGCTTGATTTTTTTATACAATTGATTTAACTCCTTGTATATTTGAGTAATTAGACCCCTGTCAAAGTTTTTTGTTATAAAGATTTTTTCCCAATTTGTTGTTTCCCTTCTGATTTTGACTACATTGTTTTTGTTTGTACAAAAGCTTTTTAGCTTGATATAATCAAAACCATTTAATTTACATTTTGTAATTTTTTCTAACTCTTGCTTGGTTTTAAAATCTTTCCTTTCCCAGAGATCTGATAGGTATACTATTTTGTGTTCACTTAACTTATTTATAGTTTCCCTCTTTATATTCAGGTCATTCACCAACTCTGAATTTATCTTTGTGTAGGGTGTGAGATGTTGATCTAAACCTAATCTCTCCCATATTGTTTTCCAAATTTCCCAGCAGTTTTTGTCAAATAGTGGATTCATGTCCCAAAAGTTGGGCTCTTTGGGTTTATCATACACTGTCTTGCTGACATCATTAACCCCAAGTCTATTCCACTGACCCTCCTTTCTATCTCTTAGCCAGTACCATACTGTTTTGGTGACTGCTGCTTTATAGTATAGTTTAATATCTGGTACTGCTAGGCCACCTTCCTTCACATTTTTTTTTCATTATTTCTCTTGATATTCTTGATCTTTTGTTATTCCAAATGAAATTTGTTATAGTTTTTTCTAATTCAGTAAAGAAGTTTTTTGGTAATTTGATAGGTATGGCACTAAATAGGTAAATTAATTTGGGTAGAATGTTCATTTTTATTATGTTAGCTCTTCCTATCCATGAACAATTAATGGCTTTCCAATTGTTGAGATCCAGTTTTATTTGTTTGGAAAGTGTTTTGTAGTTGTTTTCGTAGAATAGCTGTGTTTGTTTTGGTAGATAGATTCCCAAGTATTTTATATTGTCTAGGGTTATTTTAAATGGTGTTTCTCTTTCTACCTCTTGCTGCTCTAATATGTTGGAAATATATAGAAATGCTGATGATTTATGTGCATTTATTTTGTATCCTGCCACTTTGCTAAAGTTGTTGATTATTTCTACAACCTTCTTAGTTGATTCTCTAGGATTTTTTAAGTATACTATCATATTATCTGCAAAGAGTGATAGCTTAGTCTCCTCATTGCCTATTTTGATCCCTTCTATTTCTTTTTCTTCTCTAATTGCTATTGCTAGTGTTTCTAGTACTATGTTGAATAATAGAGGTGATAATGGGCATCCCTGTTTCACTCCTGATCTTATTGGGAAGGCTTCTAATTTATCCCCATTGCATATAATGCTTGTTGATGGTTTCAGGTATATACTGTTTATTATTTTTAGGAAGGGTCCTTCTATTCCTATACTTTCCAATGTTTACAATAGGAATGGATGCTGTATTTTGTCAAAGGCTTTTTCAGCATCTATTGAGATAATCATGTGATTTTTGTTTGATAGACTGTTGATATGGTCAATTATGGGGATGGTTTTCCTAATGTTGAACCATCCTTGAATTCCTGGTATAAATCCCACCTGATCATGGTGGATGATCCTCTTGATTACTTGCTGGAGTCTCTTTGGTAATATTCTATTTAAGACTTTTGCATCTATGTTCATTAGGGAGATTGGTCTATAGTTTTCTTTCTCTGTTTTTGATCTACCTGGCTTTGGAATCAGTACCATATTTGTGTCATGAAAGGAATTTGGTAGGACTCCTTCTTTGCTTATCATATCAAATAATTTGTATAGTATTGGGATTAGTTGTTCTTTGATTGTCTGATAGAATTCACTTGTGAATCCTTCAGGCCCTGGCGATATTTTCTTAGGGAGTTCTTTGATGGCTTGTTCAATTTCTTTTTCTGATATGGAATTATTCATGTATTCTATTTCTTCTGCTGTTAACCTAGGAAATTTATATTTTTTTAAATATTCATCCATATCTCCTAGATTGTTATATTTATTGCCATATAATTGGGTGAAATAGTTTTTAATGATTGCCCTAATTTCCCCTTCATTAGAGGTGAGGTCTCCCTTTTCATCTTTGACATTGTGAATTTGGTTTCCTTCTTTCCTTTTTTATATTAGTTTGACTAGCACTTTGTCTATTTTATCTGTTTTTCCAAAATACCAGCTTCTAGTCTTATTTATTAATTCAATAGTTCTTTTACTTTCAATTTTATTAATTTCTCCCTTGATTTTTAGTATTTGTAATTTAGTTTTCATCTGGGTATTTTTAATTTGCTCACTTTCTAGTTTTTTGTGTTGCATGCCCAATTCATTAATCTCTGCCCTCCTTAATTTGTTAATATATGCACTCAAGGATATAAATTTCCCCCTGAGTACTGCCTTAGCTGCATCCCACAGAGTTTGGAAGGATGTCTCATCATTTTCATTCTCTTCTATGAAATTGTTGATTGTTTCTATGATTTCTTCTTTTACTAATTGGTTTTGGAGAATCATATAATTTAATTTCCAATTCGTTTTTGATTTGCCTGTCCAGGTGCCCTTACTAATTATTATTTTTATTGCATTATGATCTGAGAAGGTTACATTTATTATTTCTGCTCTTTTGCATTTATTTGAAATGTTTCTATCCCCTATTACATGGTCAATCTTTGTGAATGTACTATGTGCAGCTGAAAAGAAGGTGTATTCCTTTTTGTCCCTATTTATTTTTCTCCACATGTCAATTAAATCTAATTTTTCTAGGACTTCATTCATCTCTCTTACCTCTTTCTTATTTATTTTTTGGTTTGATTTATCTAGATCTGAAAGAGGAATATTTAGATCTCCCACTATTATGGTTTTACTATCTATTTCCTTCTCGAGCTCTGCCAGTTTCTTCTTTATGAATTTGGATGCTATGACACTTGGTGCATTCATATTGAGCAGTGTTATTTCCTCATTGTTTATACTGCCTTTAATCAGGATGTAATGACCTTCCCTGTCTTTTTTAATCATATCTATTTTTACTTTGGCTTTGTCAGAAATCACAATATCCACTCCTGCCTTCTTTTTCTCATTTGATGCCCAAAAGATTTTGCTAAAGCCCTGAACCTTAAACTTGTGTATGTCCACCCGTCTCATATGTGTTTCTTGTAGACAACATATGGTAGGATTTTGGTTTCTAATCCACTCTGCTATTTGCTTCTGTTTTATGAGTGAGTTCATCCCATTCACATTCAGAGTTATAATTATCAGTTGTGCATTTGCTGACATTTTTGTATCCTCCCCTAGTCCTACTCCTTCTTCTTATACTATTTCCTTTTAAACCAGTGGTTTGCTTTGAGCCAGTATCCCTTATCCCCTCCCTTGATTAACTTCCCTTTTTACCCCCTCCGTTATTATTCCCCTCTTTTTATTTTTAAAGGCCTAATGAATTCCCTCCCTCTTCTTCTCCCCTCCCTTTTTTTGACCTCCCCACTCCCATGCTCCCCTTCGTTTATCCCTTCTGACTTTCTCAGTAGGGTAAGATAGAGTTTTATATCCCAATGGATAATATAGCTACTCTTCCCTCTCTGGGTTGATTACACTCAGGGTAAGGTTTAAGTATTACCTCTTAATGCTCTCTTCCTCTCCTTCTTATAATAGTATTTGTCCCCTCCCCGTCCCATGCCCTCTTTGTGTGTAATAGAATATCCTTTTTTTCTTATTCACTTAAGTTTCTCTTGGTATACCCAACTATTCACCCCCCTATTTCCCCCCCCATATCATCTTAGACCATTTAGTATTCCACCCTCTCCCTATGAATTATTCTTGTGATTACTCTAATATTGAATACTATAATAGTGAATAGAGTTCACTACAGAGAATTTTACATAGCATTTCTCCACATAGGAATACAGATAATTAGATCTTATTGAAGCCCTTAAAGAGGCAAATTTAAAAATTATGAGTTTTCTTTCCTTCCTCTCTGTTTCTTATTTACCTTTTAATGTTTCTCTTGATTTTTGTGGTTGGATATCAAACTTTCCATTTAGTCCTGGTATTTTCTGTGCAAATACTTGGAAATCTTCAATTTTGTTGAATGCCCATAGTTTCTCCTAGAAGTATATAGTCAGTTTTGATGGGTAGTTGATCTGTGGTTGAAGGCCCAGTTCTCTTGCCTTTCTGAATATCATATTCCAAGCCTTGTGGTCTTTTAGTGTGGAGGTTGCCAGATCCTGTGTGATCCTGATTGGTGCTCCTTGATATTTGAAATGTCTCTTTCTGGCTTCTTGTAAGATTTTTTCTTTTACTTGGAAGCTATTGAATTTGGCTATTATATTCCTGGGGGTTGTCTTTTCAGGGTCTAGTGTAGAGGGTGATCTATGGATCCTTTCAATGTCTGTATTGCCCTCTTGTTGTAGAACTTCAGGGCAATTTTGCTGAATAATTTCTTTTAGGATGGAGTCCAGATTTCTATTAATTTCTACTTTTTCAGGAAGACCAATAATTCTCAGATTGTCTCTTCTAGACTGGTTTTCTTGGTCTGTCACTTTCTCATTGAGATAGTTCATATTTCCTTCTATTTTATCAGTCTTTTGACTTTGTTTTATTTGTTCTTGCTGTCTTGATAGATCATTAGCTTCTAATTGCCCAATTCTAGCCTTTAGGGACTGGTTTTCGGCTATAAGCTTTTGGTTTTCCTTTTCAGTTTGGTCTGTTTGGTTCTTCAAGTCTTCCAGCTGGTCATTTCTGGTGTTCATTTTGCTTATCAGTTCATTTGATTTCTCAGACTCACTTTCCAATTGCAAAATTCTGTCTTTTAAACTGTTATTTTCTTGCCAAATGTCTTCCATCTTTCTCATCATTTCAGTTTTGAACTCTTCAATAGCTTCTGACCAGTTTTCATTATTTTGGGAAGGTTTGGATATGATTACTTGTTTGTTCTCCTCTGCTGTTTGCTCTGTTGTCTGGATTTTCTCTGTGTAAAAGTTGTTGAGTGTTACAGATTTCTTCTTGATGATCTTTCTCTTCTGGGGTTCCCAATTTTGGCTTGCCATTTTTAACCCTGAGCCTTTTCAGCTTTATCCTCACACTCAGGGTCTGTCTGTGCTCTCTAGGCTCCTGAGGTCTCAGGTCTCATTGTTCTCGGGGTCACGCCTCCTGTTGGTCCTCCTGGTCTGCCCCTCTGCTCAAGGCTATTTCGGCAGTTTCAGGGTGCTGCTTCCACAGCCGTGCTCCCGTCTGCACAGGGTCCCCACTAGAGGCCCAAGCCTGTGCTCAAGATCCTTTTCCGTGCCTAAGTCAATGCCTTCACCTGTGCCAGCGCTCAGGTTCTGTATTCAAAGTCCGTGAGCGTTCTTTAGCCTCTTGGGGTCCTAAGTCTTCTTGTCTCTTGTTTTTAAAAAATTTATTCATAATATTTTTCCACGGCTACATGATTCATGATTTTTCCCACCCCTCACCTCTCCCCACTCCCAGAGCTGACAAGCAATTCCACTGGGTTATACATGTATCATTATTCCAAACATATTTTCATGTTATTCATATTTGCAATAGAATAATCTTTTAACATCAAAACCCCAATCACTTCCCCATTGAACCACATGATCAAATCATATGTTTTTCTTCTGTGTTTCTGTTCCCACAGTTCTTTCTCTGATGTTCTTTCACATAAGTTCTTCTGTCCTTGGTAATTACATTGCTGCTAGTAGATAAGTCTATTAAATTCAATTGTGCCACAATGTATCAGTCTCTTGTGTTGCTCCTTTCACTCTGCATAAATTCCTGGAGGTCTTACCAGTTCACACAGAAATTCTCCAGTTCATTATTCCTTTTAGCACAATAGTATTCCATCACCATCAGATACTGCAATTTATTCAGCCATTCCCCAAATGATGGACACCGCCACGTTTTCCAATTTTTTGCCACCACAAAGAGTGTGGCTATAAATGTTTATGTAGAAGTATTTTCCTTATGATCTCTTTGGGGTACAAACCCAGCAGTGGTATGGCTGGACCAAACGGCAGGCATGTCCCTTGATAGATTAGAGGATTAAACTCCCTAGCCATAACTTCTCTAGGACTTCTAGTATAATAGAACAAGGGGAAAGCTTAACTCAGCTTTGATTCCTTCTTATAATGATAGAGTTGAAGGGGGTCTTAGAGATCATTTAGTACAAATCCCTCATTTTGTAGCTGGAGAAATCAATGTCAATAAAAATGAAGTGATTTCTCTAAGACTACAAAGCTACTGGTGAGAGATAAGACTTTTTAAATCCCAGTCCAGTACTCCTTTGCAGGGAATCTTTTTTTTTTATGCACCAGCAGTTTTGACTCTGCAGGTAATTGAAAAGACCTTTTCATCACTGCCCAATAATTGTACAGGAAATAGTTAAGACAACCTACATATGATCTGCCGTCCATATGAAAGCCTGCTGCCCATGCTTATAAAGGCTGACTTATCATAAAGCAAGAAGAATCAAAGATGGTAATGAAAAGACTTCACTACCATTATGTGGGTGGGATATTCTCAGCAGAATCCCACATTGCTGCTTCCCTAAAACAGCTGCTGAAAAAGCTCTCAAACATTTGAAAAGAACTTTTCTAACATTAAGTATGTGATTCATTTGTAACTCTGGAAAATGCCAATAGTTGTATTTTATTTTTTAGTTCTGCTTGTGAAGATGATGTCTTGGAGAGAGGGTAAATGAATCCAAGGGAGCTGATGAGATCACCAAGTAAAAGAGTATAGAAGGAGAAAAGAATAAAATTCAAATAGAACCTTGGGGGACATTCAAGGTTAGCAGACATGACAAGGATCAAGAAGATCCAGCAAAGGAAACTGAGATAGAACAGCCACATGCATCAGCATGGAAAGGTCTGAAATACCAGAAGATAAGAGAGAAGAAGAAAGTAATTGAAAAGTTATAGTTTTATAATGGGTGAAAATTACTTTTTTTTTCACTGTAGATACTGAGGACCAGCCCCCAATCCCTGAGATAATACAAGCATTGGTAGTTTTTAACTACTTATGAGTAAGGACCTGACCATTAAGCCTTATTGAAAGTTTCACTATTCACTGTTTTATTCTATGAAGTTTTTTCTTGAAGGCAGAAGCATTATATGCAACGCTCTTATTTTCCCTAACTTTCCTGGCTCTTTTAGCAAGTTTTTGGACAGCATCCAAACTAATACTGTCATGAAAAAGCAAGTTTAGTCTACAGAATACACATTCTATCCCAATGATACATGACTATTTATTCATTATGATCTCTCATGTTACTTTCATGTTATTTGCATTTCCAATTTAGCAAAGCAAATGGTTTACTACTGCTTATCTTCTGCAGGATTTCACATCTTTTACTATTGAAATATGAGGTGTGGCTATAAAGTAAGGAGACTCATTCCCTGAGCCTCATACCAAGAGATTTCTTGTTACTTTAAAGACAATGTTCATATACTGTATGCTGAGTTGGTTCTGACCCGTTCAACATTTCTAACAAAATAAACTACAACTGTTAAAATTTTCATAGCATTTATGACTTCTCCCTGAGCACATAATAGCGTTGATGCTGCCAGATCCTGTGTGATCCTTATTGGTGCTCCTTGATATTTGAATTGTCTCTTTCTGGCTTCTTGTAAGATTTTTTCTTTAACTTGAAAGCTCTTCAATTTCGCTATTATATTTCTGGGTGTTGACTTTTCTGGGTCCAGTGTAGAGGGTGTTCTATGGATCCTTTCAATGTCTATATTGCCCTCTTGTTGTAGAACTTCAGGG
>NC_058133.1:241159425-241193984 GCF_016433145.1 Gracilinanus agilis
GGGGAGGTTTGGATTTTTGTTTTCCCTCCTCTGTTGTCTGGATTTTCTCTGTGTAGAAGTTGTCCAGTGTTCCAGAGTTTCTCTTGATGGTCTTTTTCTTCTGGACTTCCTTATTGCTGGCCATTGTTAGCCCCGCCCCTTTTCCGCTTTGTCTTTGCACTCAGGGTCTGCTTGTGCCTTGCAAGCTCTGGGGGGCTCCAGTCTCCTTGTCCTCGGGGTCAGGCCTCCTGGTAGTTCCCGGTCTGCCCCTCTGCCCGAGGTTCCTTCATCAGCCTTTGGGGCTGCTTCCACTGCAGTGCTCTGGTCTGCACTAGGTCCTCACTGGAGGTCCAAGCCTGGGATGGAGATCGTTATTCAAGCCTAGGGCACTGCCTTTGCCTGAGCAGATGCTCTTAGGGCACTGCCTTCACCCCCACAGAAGGTAGTGAAAGTCAGTGGGCTGGAGATCTTTATTCGCACCTGAGGCGATGCCTTCAGTGCTTGGGAAAGGCCTTGTTTTAGAGGCCTTTGTCCAGGCCTGAGGCGGTGCCTTCACTCACTCACGTGGACACTCAGGGAAAGTCCGTGTGCACCCCCAGCCACCTGGAGTCCCTCCTCTTGCAGCACACAGGTACAAGCCCTGGGGCTGCCAGTGATTATCTGGTTGCCCCAGTCCTGTTTTCCGACTTGTGCGTTGGCATTGTGTGAGGTGTGGGGGGTGGGGGCTGGGGGAGGGGCTTCTTCCTCTCCCGTTTTAGTGAGAGCTGTTTCACCCCTTTATAGCGTAGTGTGGAAATGCCCCGATTCTGCATACCTTCAATGCTGCGCCCTGTTGTGGGGTTCCTTCATTCCTCTGGACTCGTTTTTTATTTCCCCTTGAGGGGTCCTGTATGCTTCAGTCAGGAGAGATGGAGCAGCTGCTCCTTACTCTGCCGCCATCTTAACCAGAAGTCAAATGAATTGCTTTTAAGGGGTCCATTGATTCAACACAATTGCTGGATTTTTTTGAGTTGTTATTTTAGGTAAATGTGGTAGGCCAAATACACATAACCACTTAGCATGAAATCAAGAGATTCAGCCTGTTCACCTTCCCATGTAGGTGCCAGTATTTTTGGGCCACTGTAGAGAGATATACTTAATTAGGTAGACATTATTTCAAACCCTGCATTGCTTGGCTCTGGATGCCTTGATATGGTTTGTATTGGTGTTTTACTGACTTTGTTTGAGCCATGCATGGACTATCTTGGGCTGCATATCTTCTCTAAGAGTCTTTAAATGCCAGAGTTGTTCTGATGAAATCCTTCAGAATGGAGAGTCTGGATTTTATTGAGAAAAGTCAATCCCTTCCCATCTATCATTTGGCACTTAACCACTGTAGTTATTCTAGATGAGTGAACACTTATGTTATATTTTCCAATAGCAAAAGTAGGGTCAACAGGATGCCTCCTTTTTTACCCGAATCCAGATGGGGTTTTCCTATAAACAAGTGAACACAGAATATTTATACTGGCTGTGGCACCTGACGCCTTAATACTTAGGACTTCTATGTAGTAGCCACTCTTCCTATAAGTCACTTCAACACATTAAGTAAATATTTTAATATAGCCATGTCACTGTTTATTACAGAATGGCTTGAGCCCAAATCTTGCCTAATGCTTGGCTAAAAAGTCAGTTTACACCATCCTCTAAAGTGAATCAAAGAATGCATAAATGCCACTCTTTTGTTACTCAGAACTTTGTTTACTTTTCTGTAAACCATGTGAAACACTTGCTTACAAAAGTTGACAGATGCCAGATTTGCTCATTAAGTTGAGGTGTTTTCTGTGTCAGGAAGGTGAGGTGTGAAGGTGGGAGACGGGATTCTTCCGTGACTGGTTCTTGGCTGGCAGTACAGTAGTGAAAAAGAGCAGTGCATTAGAATCAGAGCTAGAGTCTGTGCTCTGAAAGATTGAGGAAAAAGGAAGAGGTACTTGAAAAAGGATATGTATTGTCCCTCAATTGTCAGGAAAGGAAAAGAGAGAACAGCTTAAAATTTATTCAAGAATGAAATGGACTTTGACTATTAGCACAGCTCTAGAACAAATTATTTTAAAAAGATAATAAACATCTTGAAAATAAGATGGTGATGGTAATGATCTATAGGTTTTATTCAAGTACAGGTTAAACCATGCTAACCTCAGACCACATGAAGCTGAAAACCATGGAAATAACAGCAACATGGAGAGGAAAAAAATTCTTTTACTTCCTTTCTGTGTTTTCTCTCTTGGTAGGTATTATCTATTGATCATAAGTATATCCTTCTTCCTGCCTCAATAAACTAAATATTTGGCTTGCTTGCTTACCACCTTTCTCTCCTCATCTCCTGACCCTATTTTGATATTCTTTATGTAATTGACATTCAGGTGGGAAGAGAGTCAAGATTTTGGATATATCTTGAGGCACCCATTCCCTTCCTCTCAGATGATAATATTTAGGGTGGCAAATAGATGCCATTAGTACTATTTCTCTTCTCTGAACAGGGCAGAGACTGCTTGCCTTTTGGTCCAATATCCTTCTGTGTTCATGAAGGAATCAAAGTCTCCCTTGGAAAGAGGTAGGTGAGGTTCCATATATCATCTATTCACTCTTCCCTGTCAGTTATATTTAGACATTGTCCTGTGGACATAATCACATAATTTGGTTCATGCCACACTTGGGAATGTTGTGGTCTATAATACCTCTGGCCTACAACACTGAGAGATGAACTTGAACCTTATCCCGAGCTTGTACTCTATTTACTGCACTGTGCTGCCATTATAATGGCAGAAAGACCTAGGTTCACGTCTTGATTCTTGGGTTCAAAACATCAATTTCCCCACTAGAAGACAGAGGCTAGACAACTGTTTGTTTGAAAAAAAAACAACCCTAGGATTTTAGTTGACTCCAAGGTCATTTAGTGTCCATGGTGCAACATAACCATAGAAAGATAGCATGGCATAGGACTCACTGGTTTTAATTCATGTTGTAAAATAATTGGTTGTTTCATTTTGCATCTCTCATCGTTTTGATCATTAATGAGGATTTTTTCCCTTTAAGGTTGAGGTGATTTACATGTGATTTTAGACAAATATGAACAAGCAAGTGGAAAGGGGAAGATTAAAATTGCCTGAGATGATTATTTGAGTAAGGACTTAGAGAGAATGAGGGAATGAGTGAGAGTAATGCTGTTCAATTTCAAAAACTAGAGGAGAAATGAGAGAAGTCCTGTCAAATGACCGCAGTTTTCTCAGTGAATGCTATAAGTAGGGGGTCTAAAGATATGTTTGAAGACTTGAGGGGAGAGGGAAATGTTTGAAACAATCTATGAAGAATGAGATAAGGAACTGATAGTGAATGCATATATACTCAGTGGTGTATATTCAGCTGAGGATGTACTCCCCAAATTTATAGTTAGCAAAAGCAGCTGTATTTGGTGATTCCTACTTGGGAATAGAACTGGAAAATTTAGTGTGAGAATGAGATCCTGAAATTAGAAGGTTTAAAGAGAAGGGAGGACAGTGATTCTAGTATTCTAGCTAGTAAATTCAGTAATAGATAGGACCAAGGTTATGTAAGGAGGTAAATGAAACGAGGGGAAAGGAAATAGATTGAATAAAGATTACTCAAGGAACTCAAATCACAATAAAAGTAAATAGGTGTAAATTGAGTGAGAAAATGGGAAAGACAGGAAGATGAGGTCTGAGTTTAATTTTGAATTTCAATGTTTTAGAAGTTTTGTAACTTTATGAGAAAGTAAGATCATGCAGTATCCAGCTCATAAGGCAGACATATATACTATTGAAAGAGAGATTGAGGATAAATATGGTTAGGCAATTGGAAGCATATTTATCAACATTTAAGTTCTCCAGGAAAATTCCAAAAATTGAGAAATATGACCCAGAAAAGTAAAATGATCTGTTCAAGATGACAAAGTTCATGATATAGCAAGGACCCTAAGCCCAGTGCTTATTTTTATTATGCTATGCTATCTAAACCAAACAACAAAAAAGGAATTTTAAATATAGTCCAATGTTGTTAGTAGAATCAAAACTATGACTTTTCAACTTGGCAAGTTCCTTTCAAGTGTAACCTACTTTTTTGCCTGCCTGACACTGAGGCATTGACACGAAAACATTGAGGAATCCAGTTACTTCTAATAATTTGAATTTTGAAAGCTCCAAGAAACCCTTGTCCCACACTGAACAATAAGCCCCCAGATACCTTTCAGTACTTAATCCAAGCCAGAATTTAGCTAAAATTGCATTTAATCCTCTCCCAGTCACTTTAGACTAGTGTTAGACTTTAATGCTTTGTTCTCAAGTGGGTAGCAGGCCCTATGCCCTTTCATCTCTCCAAAAATCTATGGGACATCCCAGATGGACTATTGTTTTGTGGGTTTTGCCAGACCTAATCTGCCTACCTTGATAAAAGACCCTTATTATAACTACATTTGGTAGTTCTCTGTTTTTTTCAAATTGAAGCTCATGATGGGTAGTGGTGTAGGAAATGTCTACTCAGCTTTATCTTCTGTCTTAAGTTATCAGGATACCATTTTGTAGCTCTAGTAAAAATGGTTGGGGATAAAGGAAGTGAGGGAAGAAGAGGCTCTTTAAGGAAACTTTGCCTTTATTTCCTATTCAATGATCATATCCTCTTCACTATCAGTGGGGGCTCTAGTAGTACTCGATCTACTTTTTTTTTTCACATGTGAAATCATGTTAGATTTATTTTTTTTAAAGGTAAGAAAACTAAAGTGGACAAATTTTTATTTTAAAAGGCTTAAGAGGAAAAGGATTTTCCTGGCTGGGCCTGTACTTTGGGATCATCATTACTTAGGCCACTGCGAGAGGGAGAAGAAGGGAAGACCAGGGGAAGCTAGGTGACCGAGGCACAGGGGCGTGCGCTGTCCGAGAGGGGAAGAGGGGCTGCGGGAGGGGGCAGTTGTGGAACTAGAAATAAAATTCAGCAGAAACTTCAACCCCACCCAGGGATTAGGTCCAAAACCGGCCGCAAAGACCCACTAATTCCCCTAACTCTGAAATTCTCTTTCTGCCATCATGACGGGACCACACAGGGAAGGCCCTCAATCTACTTTTAATAGTGACCACACTGTATAATCAGAAATCACATTTATTTTTTACACGATGTTTCAAAATAACCCCTTAATGTAACAGCCTGAGATAATGAAAAGAGTACAAAGTTTCGGAGTAAATGGCTGTGTAAATCCCACATCTGCTACTTAGTGCTTATGTAGACTTCTACAAATTACAGTTTCTTCATCTGTAAAGTTAGTGTGATAGACCAGTCGACTTGACAAGATTTGTTTTCTAAATGTGTACATCAATATGATTATACTATATGTTTAAGCCTACTTTTCTTCTCACAGATTATCTATGTACAGTGATCCCTCACCTATTGCAGGATTTACATTTCAGAGACCCCTGTGACAGGTGAAAATCCACAAAAAGCAGCAGTGTTATATTTATTTTATTATTTATATTTATTTTAAGGCTTTATAAAACCTTCCCACACTCCTATAAACCTTTTCCACACTCTTAGTAACATATTGAGCCAATCAGTGCCCCGATAGAGAACATAGCATTGTGGTTGGTCACCTTTCATTCCATCAGCCAATAGTGTACCATGATAAGTATAATTCCACAATACAGAATTAGATACACATTTTTAAAAAACCTGCTCTATAGTGAAGCCATGATAAGTGAACTGTGATATAGTGAGAAATGCCTGTATATTTGTTAGACCATGTTCCCTAGGTTTGGGGAGAAATTCTTTGAAATGACCAATTTTGCTATTTTATGTGAAGAAATATCATTGTTAAAGAATTGCCTGCTGGCTCATTTTTAAGAGAAATCACATTGATGAGCTATATTGTTACGAGGATAAGCTTGGAGTCAGGAAGTGATTTTAAACCTAGCCTCAGATATTTGCTAATTATGTAAGTCACTTAATCTCTCTCTGCCTTAATTACCTCAAATGTAAAGTGGAAATAGTAATAGTACCTACTTCATGATAGATTATAATTTGAGGGAGTTTGCTGCTTGGTTCATACCTCTTATGTCAAGTTGTTGTTCCTACTTCTTTCTTCCATGGCTCTATTTACTTTTTTTTTTTTTTAATTTTAAACCCTTAACTTCTGTGCATTGACTCATAGGTGGAATAGTGGTAAGGGTAGGCAATGGGGGTCAAGTGACTTGCCCAGGGTCACACAGCTGGGAAGTGTCTGAGGCCAGATTTGAACCTAGGATCTCCTGTCTCCAGGCCTGGCTCTCAATCCACTGAGATACCCAGCTGCCCCCTCTATTTACTTTTCCTTTTTTTTTCTAATGATATTTTCTATTTTTAGAAACAATTTTTTCTTTTGTGAAATCTCTTGCTTCATCTCTTAAAGGAATTCTACTTGACTTTGTGGCCAAGATATTTTTTCATTTGAGGTCTTTTTTTGCATATTCTTTGGAATTATTTGTGCCTTGAGCATACCTGTCATCATAGCATTTTTTTTATTTTAAACATTTATTAATATTCATATTTAACATGGCTACATGATTCATGCTCCTACTTTCCCCTTCAACCCCCACATTCCCCCCACCCATGGCTGACCCACATTTCCACTGGTTTTGTCATGTGTCATTGATCAAGACCTATTTCCAAATTGTTGGTAGTTGCATTAGTGTGGTAGTTTCCAGTCTACATCCTCAATCATGTCCACCCTGACCCATGCATTCAAGCAGTTGTTTTTCTTATATGTTTCCTCTCCTGCAGTCCTTCCTCTGAATGTGGGTAGCGTTCTTTACCATAAATCCCTCAAAATTGTCCTGGGTCATTGTATTGCTGCTGGTACAGAAGCCCATTACATTCGATTTTACCATAGTATGTTTTTGAATGAGTAATGAATGCTGGAGGGGATGTGGCCAAATTGGGACATTAATGCATTCCTGGTGGAGTTGTGAAATGATCCAACCATTCTGGCTGGCAATTTGGAACTATGCTCAAAGGGCTATAAAAGAATGCCTGCCCTTTGATCCAGCCATAGCATTGTTGGGTTTGTACCCCAAAGAGATCATAGATAAACAGACTTGTATGAAAATATTTATAGCTGTGCATTTTGTGGTGGCAAAGAACTGGAAAGGGAGGATATGTCCTTCAATTGGGGAATGGCTGAACAAACTCTGGTATATGCTGGTGATGGAATGCTATTGTGCTAAAAGGAATAATAAACTAGAGGAGTTCCAGGTGAACTGGAAAGACCTCTAGGAACTAATGCAGAGTGAAAGGAGCAGAGCCAGAAGAACACTGTACACAGAGACTGATATACTATGGTAAAATCGAATATAATGGACTTCTGTACCAGCAGCAATGCAATGACATAGGACAATTCTGAGGGATTTATGGTAAAGAACACTACCCACATTCAGAGGAAGGACTGCAGGAGAGGAAACATTTAATAAAAACAGCTGCTTGAACGCATGGGTTGGGGTGGACATGATTGAGGATGTAGACTGGAAACTACCACACCAATGCAATTACCAACAATTTGGAAATAGGTCTTAATCAAGGACACATGACGAAACCAGTGGAAATGTGGGTCAGCCATGGGTGGGGGGAATGTGGGGGGTGAAGGGGAAAGTGGGAGCATGAATCATGTAACCATGTTAAAAATGAATATTAATAAATGTTTAAAATTAAAAAAAAAAGAACTGGAAAGACTTACATGAACTAATGTGCAGTGAAATAAACAGAACCAGGAGAGCATAATACACAGAGACTGTAACATTGTGGGATGATCAAATGGAATTTACTTTGCTACTTTGCTATGAATATCAATGCAATGATCCAGAACAATTCTATGGGACTTATGAGAAAGAATGCTATCCACATTTAGAGAAAGAACTGTAGGAGTACAAATCCAGAAGCAAACATGTGATCCATTACTTGTTTATATGAATATTTAACTTGGGGTTTTGGTTTTAAAGGTTTGCTCATTTATGGAAATGGATTTGAGGGATAATAATTTTTGTATAACCCAATGGAATTGCTTGTCAACTCCAGGAAGGAGAAGGGATGAGGAGAGGGGAAAAACACGTATCTTGTAACCATGGAAAAAATTTTTTTAAATAAACAAATTTTTAAAAAAATATTTGGAATGCAGTAAAAATAGAACTTGGGAAGAAACAAATTAGATAATGTTTGTAAAACACTTAGTACAGGGGGCAGCTGGATAGCTCAATGGATTGAGAGCCAGGCTTAGAGATAGGAGGTCCTAGGTTCAGATCTGGCCTCAGATACTTCCTAGCTGTGTGATCCTGGGCAAGTCACTTAACCCCCATTGTTTAGCCCTTATCACTCTTCTGCCTTTGAACCAATACATAATATTGATTTTAAGGTGGAAGGTAAGGGTTTAAAAAACCAAAAACACTTAGTCCAGTGCCTGAAACATAAAAAGTGCTCGATAAATGTTAGTTATCATTATTATTTAGACAATATACCAATAAAATAGCAAAGTAAATGTTAATGAACTGAAGCTACATTTAAAAATTTTAAAGTCAATAAATTATTAAACCTAAAACAAAAATAAGAAGAGATATTAAAATTAGATAGAAATAGATATACTGGACACACACATAAAAAACTATAAAACCTGGTTCTTTGGAAGATTAATATGTCCGGTAAGCTCTTACTCAATCTGAAATTTTAAAAATATTTTCTGATTTTTATATGATTTCATTTTTTCACAAATAAGTGAAATCAGAGCAATATCAGAAAAGATTTTTAAAAAACTTATCAGCCCCCCAAATTCATTGAGAATACAGAGGAAATAGAGGAATATTCTCAAAAATACAAAATTCCCAAATCAACAGACTATTAAATAGACATCTTAAATAATCCAAACTCAGAAAAACAAATGGAACTAGCTATAAAAAATCAACAAAAGGGAGAGGAGACTCCTGTCTCTGATAGGTTCATAACAGAATTCTGTCGAACTTATAAAAAATTAGTATCAGTACAAGATAAATTTTTCTCAAAAATTAAGAAAGCATTCTACCAAGATCCTCTTTAAAATTTTTTTATTTAATTAATTTAGAATATTTTCCATGGTCATATGATTCATGTTCTTTCCCTACCTTCCTCCTTCCTTCCTCCCAGAGCCAATGAGCAATTCCACTGAGTTTTATATGCATTATTGTTCAAAACCTATTTCCATATTATTAATATTTGCAATAGAGTGATCATTTAAAGTCAATATCCCTAATTATATCCCCGTCAAATCATGTGATATGTTTTTCTTCTGCGTTTCTACTCCCACAGTTCTTTCTCTGGATGTAAATAGCATTCTTTCTCATAAGTCCCTCAGAATTATTCTGGATCATTGTATTGCTGGTAGTAGAGAAATCTATTTCGTTTGATTGTGCCACAGAGTACAATGTTGTCCTGGTTCTGCTCCTTTCGCTTTGCATCAATTCCTGAAAGCTTTCCAGTTTACATGGATTTGCTCCTGTACATTATTCCTTTCAGCATAATAGTATTCCATCACCATCAGATACCGCAATTTGTTCAGCCATTCCACAATCAATGGACACTCATTTTCCAGTTTTTTGCCACAACAAAGAGGGCAACTATAAATCATTTTGTACAAGTATTTTTCTTTATCATCTCCTTGGGATAAAAACCCAGCAGTGGTATCAAAGTGTATCAAAAAAAAAAGTGGTATCAAAGTGGTATTAAAGTGGGTCAAAGGGTAGGCATTCTTTTAAATGTCCTTTGGGCATAGTTCCAAATTGCCTTCTAGAATGGTTGGATCAATTCACAACTCCACCAGCAATGCATTTGTGTCCCAATTTTGCCACATCCCCTCCAACATTTATTACTTTCCTTTGCTGTCATATTGGCCACTCTGCTGGGTATGAGCTGGTACCTCAGAGTTGTTTTGATTTGCATTTTTCTAGTTCTGAAAGTTTTAGAACACTTTTTCATGTGTTTGTTGATAGTTTTGGTTTCTTTATCTGAAAACTGCCTATTCATATCCCTTGCCCATTTATCAATTGGGGAATAGCTTGATTTTTTGTACGACTGATTTATCTCCTTATTAACCTGAGAAATTAAACCTTTGTCAGAGGTTTATTTTTAATTTTAAACATTTATTAATATTCATTTTTAACATGGTTACATGATTCATGCTCCTACTTTCCCCTTCACCCCCCGCATTCCCCCCACCCATGGCCGACCCACATTTCCACTGGTTTTATCATGTGTCCTTGATCAAGACCTATTTCCAAATTGTTGGTAGTTGCATTGGTGTAGTAGTTTCGAGTCCACAGCCTCAATCATGTCCACCCAAGCCCATGCATTCAAGCAGCTGTTTTTCTTATATGTTTCCTCTCCTGCAGTCCTTCCTCTGGATGTGGGTAGCGTTCTTTACCATAAATCCCACAGAATTGTCCTGGGTCATTGCATTGCTGCTGGTACAGAGATCCATTACATTCGATTTTACCATAGTATATCAGTCTCTGTATACAATGTTCTTCTGACTCTGCTCCTTTCGCTCTACATCAGTTCCTGGAGGTCTTTCCAGTTCACCTGGAACTTCTCCAGTTTGTTATTCCTTTTAGCACAATAGTATTCCATCACAAGCATATACCATAATTTGTTCAGCCATTCCCCAATTGAAGGGCATACCCTCCTTTTCCAGGTTTTTGCCACCACAAAAAGCACAGCTATAAATATTTTTGTACAAGTCTGTTTATCTATGATCTCTTTGGGGTACAAACCCAACAATGGTATAGCTGGATCAAAGGGCAGGCAGTCTTTTATAGCCCTTTGAGCATAGTTCCAAATTGCCAGCCAGAATGGTTGGATCATTTCACAACTCCACCAGCAATGCATTAATGTCCCAATTTGGCCACATCCCCTCCAGCATTCATTACTCTCCCCTTCTTTCATTTTAGCCAATCTGCTAGGTGTGAGGTGATCCTCAGAGTTGTTTTGATTTGCATTTCTCTAATTATTAGAGATTTAGAGCACTTTCTCATGTGCTTATTGATACTTTTGATTTCTTTACCTGAAAATTGCCTATTCATGTCTCTTACCCATTTATCAATTGGGGAATGGCTTGATTTTTTTATGCAGTTGATTTAACTCCTTCTATATTTGAGTAATTAGACCCCTGTCAGAGTTTTTCTTTATAAAGATTTTTTCCCAATTTGTTGCTTCCCTTCTGATTTTGACTACATTGTTTTTGTTTGTACAAAAGCTTTCTAGTTTAATATAATCAAAACCATTTAATTTACATTTTTTAATTTTCTCTAACTCTTTCTTGGTTTTAAAATCTTTCCTTTCCCAGAGATCTGACAGGTATACTATTTTGTGTTCCCTTAACTTATTTATAGTTTCCCTCTTTATATTCAAGTCGTTCACCCATTCTGAATTTATCTTGGTGTATGGTATGAGATGTTGATCCAGACCTAATCTCTCTCATATGGTTTTCCAATTTTCCCTGCAGTTTTTGTCAAATAGTGGATTTTTGTCCCAAAAGTTGGGCTCTTTGTGTTTATCATATACTGTCTTGCTGATGTCATTTACCCCAAGTCTATTCCACTGATCCTCCCCTCTGTCTCTTAGCCAGTACCATATTGTTTTTATGACTGCTGCTTTATAGTATAGTTTAATAACTGGTACTGCTAGGCCCCCTTCCTTCACATTTTTTCTCATTATTTCCCTTGATATTCTTGATCTTTTGTTATTCCAAATAAAATTTGTTATAGTTTTTTCTAATTCAGTAAAGAAGTTTTTTGGTAGTTTGATAGGTATGATGCTAAATAGGTATTTAAATTTAATTAAATTTGGGTAGAATGGTCATTTTTATTATGTTAGCTCGTCCTACCCATGAGCAACCAATGGCTTTCCAATTGTTTAGATCCAGTTTTATTTGTTTGGAAAGTGTTTTGTAGTTGTTTTCGTATAATTGCTGTGTTTGTTTTGTAGATAGATTCCTAAGTATTTTATATTGTCTAGGTTAATTTTAAATGGTGTTTCTCTTTCTACCTCTTGCTGCTCTGATGTGTTGGAAATGTATAGAAATGTATAGAAATATCTTCTTAGACTATTCAACCCTCCACCCTCTCCCCATAAATCATTCTTCGTAATACTATAATAGTGAATACTTAATAGTGAATAGAGTTCATTACAGAGAATTATACATAGCATTTCTCCACATAGGAATACAGATAATTAGATCTTACTGAGGCCCTTAAAAAGGCAAATTCAAAAAGTTATGAGTTTTCTTTCTTTCCCCTCTGTTTCTTATTTACCTTTTCATGTTTCTCTTGCTTTTTGTGGTTGGATATCCAACTTTCCATTTAGCCCTGGTCTTTTCTGTGCAAATACTTGGAAATCTTAAATTTTGTTGAATGCCCATACTTTCCCCTGGAAGAATATAGTTAGTTTTGATGGGTAGGTGATCCTTGGTTGTAAACCCAGTTCTCTTGCCTTTCTGAGTATCATATTCCAAGCCTTGCGATCTTTTAGTGTGGAGGCTGCCAGATCCTGTGTGATCCTGATTGGTGCTCCTTGATATTTGAATTGTCTCTTTCTGGCTTCTTGTAAGATTTTTTCTTTTACTTGGAAGCTCTTGAATTTCACTATTATATTCCTTGGTGTTGTCCATTGTGGGTCAAGTGTAGAGGGTGATCTATGGATCCTTTCAATGTCTATATTGCCCTCTTGTTATAGGACTTCAGGGCAATTTTGCTGAATTATTTCTTATATTATGGAGTCCAAATTTCTATTAATTTCTCCCTTTTCAGGGAGACCAATGATTCTCAAATTGTCTCTTCTAGACCGGTTTTCTTGGTCTGTCACTTTCTCATTGAGATATTTCATGTTTCCTTCTATTTTTTCAGTCTTCTGACTTTGTTTTATTTGTTCTTGTTGTCTTGAGAGATCATTAGCTTCTAATTGTTCAATTCTAGCCTTTAGGGACTGGTTTTCCTTTTCAATCTGGTCATTTCTGGTCTTCAGTTGACTTGCCTCACTTTCCAATTGCAAAATTCTGCCTTTTAAACTGTTATTTTCTTGCCTGATTTCCTTTTGAGCTATTTCCCATTTCTCTAGCCAAATCTTTTCCAACTTTCACGTCATCTCAGTTTTGAACTCTTCAAGAGCTTGTGACTAGTTTTCATTATTTTGGGAGGGTCCGGATGCTTGTTTGTTCTCTTCCGCTGTTTGCTCGGTTGACTGGATTTTCTCTGTGTAAAAGTTGTCTAGTGTTAAAGATTTCTTCTTCTTGTTGTTAATCTTTCTCTTCTGAACATCCTGATTCTGGGTAGCCATCGTTAGCCCAGCCCATTCTCAGGTTTATCCTCGCACTCAGGATCTGTCTGCGGTCTTTTGGGTCCTGAGGTCTGAGGTCTGGTTTTTCTCAAGGTCAAGCCCCCTGGTGGACCCCCTTGCTTGATCCTCTGCAGGAGGTTCCTTTACAAGTCTCAGGGCACTGCTTCCACAATCGTATACCCATCTGCACTGGTTCTCCACTCAGGGTTTCAGAGCCTTAGCTCGAGCCT
Source organism: Gracilinanus agilis (assembly GCF_016433145.1). Classification (NCBI taxonomy): domain Eukaryota; kingdom Metazoa; phylum Chordata; class Mammalia; order Didelphimorphia; family Didelphidae; genus Gracilinanus; species Gracilinanus agilis. The sequence continues at coordinate 241,172,997 of NC_058133.1, forward strand.
GTGTCCGCTTCCACCCGTGCCTCCGCCGGCGCCTGCGCTCAAAGTCCGTGAGAGTTCTTTAGCTTTTTGGGGTCCTAAATCTTGCTGCTCTCAGGAACAGGCCCTGGAGCTGCCAGTGTCTCAATGGGTGCCCCAAACTTGCTCTATTTCTTTTGACCTGGCTTCAGCGCTGTAGGTGGTGTGTGTGGGGTGGGGGTGGTTGCTCAGCCCGCGATTTAGTGAGAGCTGTTTCACCCCTTTATAGCATGGAAATGCCCGGATTCCACATACCTTACACACTGCACCCTGTTGTGGGGTCCCTCCGTTCGACTGGGTTTGTTTTTATGTCTCCTTGAGAAGTCCTGTATGTTTTGGTTGGGAGAGGTTAAGAGCTGCTTTTTACTCTGCCGTCATCTTAACCCGGAACCGCCAGTCTTTCCAGTTCTTATAGAAATCCATCAATTTATATTTCTTTATAACACAATAGTATTCCATCACCATCATAAAACACAATTTGTTACGACATTTCCAAATCAAATAACATCCCCTCATTTTCCAATTTTTTGTTACCACAAAGAGAGTACAAATATAAATATTTTTGAACTAACAGGTCCTTGCCCAGTTTTTTTTTTAAATTTATTTGGGATATACTGGTATTGCTGGATAAAAGGGCATACATTCTTTTAAAACCATTTGGGCTTGATTCTAAATTGCCCTCCAGAATGGATAGATCAAATCACAACTTCACCAACAATGTATTAGTGTTCCAACTTTTCCACATCCCCTCCAACATTTATTATTTCTCTTTCCTGTCATATTGACCACTCTGCTAGGTTTAAGGTGGTACCTCAGAGTTTTTTTTAAATTTATTTGTTTAATTAATTTAGAATATTTCCCATGGTTACAGGATTCATATTCTTTCCCTTCCCTCTGCCTTCTCCCCTCCCATAGCCAACAAGCAGTTCAACTGGGTTTTACATGCATTATTGATCAAGACTTATTTCTATATTATTAATATTTGCAATAGAGTGATCATTTGGAGTCTACATCCCCAATTGTTTCTCCTTTGAGCTATATGATCAAGGAAATGTTTTTCTTTGGTGTTTCTATTCTCACAGCTCTTTCTCTGGATGTGGATAGCATTCTTTCTCATAAGTCCCTCAGAATTGTCCTGTATCATTGTATTGCTGCGTGTAGAGAAGTCCATTATGTTGATTATGCCACAGTGTATCAGTCTCTCTGTACAATATTCTCCTGGTTCTCTGCTCCTTTCTCTCTGCATCAATTCCTCCAGTTCATGTGGAATTCCTCCAGTTCATTATTCCTTTGAGCACAATAGTGGAAGGGGGAAAAAGGATTTTTTTTAGGTTCAGTATATTAAAATATGGTCGCCAGAGGATTGAACTATCTATTCAATCCTCAATTAAGAATAATCTCAAGTGAAAATGGACTTTTATGGAAGTTTATTTACAATTAATTAAGAGAGAGAGGAAAATAAGGAAATAAGAATCTAACCCAGGAGGTAAATTATTACGATCTTCTAATTAATCCAGGTAGTTCTTAACCCTTAGCCGAGAGTTAGAGGGCCAGAGGCCTGGAGGTGAATGGAACAAACTTCATTCACAGAGTCTACTAAAAGAAATTTCTTAAGAGAAGTTCAGGAAGATTCAGTCAGTCTTTAAACTCACCATGTGGAATTCAAAGAAGATATTTAAAGCGGTCTCACCAGGGTCTCAGCATTCCAACACTCCTCCATGAACAAGAAAAGGTCCATCACCAGATGCTCTCTTCCACCGAAGACCTCTCACTCACTCAATCCCTCTTTTTAAAGGGGTCACTTATGCATCACTTCCTGTGCCTCCCTCCTAATTTGCATGTCCAATCACAATAGACAATTCTCATAGTACTGCCTAGGGGGCAGTCAGTTGATTCTGATTCATCACCCACTCTAGCACACATGGCACAAAAAAGAATTTGGTAAGACTCCTTTGCATATTTTGTCAAATAGTTTGTATAGTATTGGGATTAATTGTTCTTTAAATGATAGAACTCATTTGTGAATCCATCTGGCCCTGGGGATTTTTTTCCTGGGGAGTTCCTTGATGGCTTGTTCAATTAATTATTCTATTTCCTCTTTTGCTAATCTGGGCAATTTGTATTTTTGTAAATATTTGCCCATTTCACCTAGATTGTCATATCTATTGTCATATAATTGGTAAAATAGTTTTTAATAATTGTCTTAATTTCCTTTTCATTAGAAGTGAGATTGCCCTTTTCATTTTTGATACTGTTAATTTTATTCTTTTGTTTCTTCTTTTAAATTAGGTTAACCAATGTATGATAATTTCATTTGTTTTTCAAAGAACCAAGTGCGAGGCTTATTTATTGGTTCATTAGGTCTTTTACTTTAAAATTTTTTTAATTTTTAATTTCTCCTTTAATTTTTAAGATTTCCAATTTATTTTTTATCTGGGTTTTAAATAATTTGGTTTTTTTTCTGTTTTTTTTTTTTTAAGTTGCATGCTCTATTCATTGATCTCCTCCCTCTCTATTTTGTTGTTATAGGCATTCAGGCATATACATTTAACCTGAGTATTGCTTTGGCTGTATCCCATAAATTTTGATATGTTGTCTCCTCATTATTGTTCTCTTCAATAAAATCAGTAATTATTTCTATGATTTGTTCTTTGTCCATTTTCCAATTAATTTTAAATTTACTTCTCCATGAACCCTTATTGTTTATGATTTTATTGCATTATGTTCTGAAAATGTCGTATTCATCATTTCTGCTTTTCTGCATTTGATTGCAAGGTTTTTATGCCCTGGTATATGGTCAATCTTTGTATATGTGCCATGTGATGCTGAAAAGAAGGCATATTCCTTTTTATCCCCATTCAGGCAATTTTTTCTAATATTTCATTCACTTCCCTTACTTTTTTCTTATTTATTTTTTGGTCCTATTTGTCTAGTTCCAATAGGGGAAGGGTTAAGGTCCCCAACTAGTATGGTTTTACTATCTATTTCCTCTTTAAGCTCCTTTAATTTATCCTTTAAAAATCTGGAAGCTGTATCATTTATTGAATATATGTTGAGTACTGATATTTCTTCATTATTTACACTACCTTTTATCAAGATGTGATTTCCTTTCTTGTATTTATTCATCAAATCTATTTTTACTTTAGTTTTGTCTCTGATCATTATTGCTACTCCTTCATTCTTAGTCTCAGTTACAGTCCAATAGAATATCCCATTTTATTTCTCTTTTCCAATTTCTTTTAGTATTATCCTCTTTTTCACCCCTAGTTTTATTTTTCTTAGCTTACTATCATCCTCTCTATGTATAATACTTCTAACTACTATGAAAATGATGACAATTTTTAAGAGTTGCAGGTATTTTCTTTCCCTATAGGAATATGTCATTTGACCTTATTAAAGCCCTTAAATTTTTTCTCTTTCACATTTACCTTTTTATGCTTCTCTTGGATTTTGTATTTGGGCCTCAGATTTTCTGTTTAAGTCTAGTCTTTTCTTCAGGAATGTCTGGAAATCTTCTGCTTAATTCAATGACCATACTTTCGCCTGAAAGAGTATAGTCAGTTTTGTGGGATAGTTGATTCTTGGTTGTAAACCCCCTTTTTTTTGTTCTTTACTTTTTTCTTGTTCTTTACTTTTTCCTTGTTCATTACTTTCCTCACAAATCTCACCTCATTTTGAGATTTAGCAAACCTGGCATTTTTCTGACTGGACTATATCACACCACTGAATTAATTTCTCACCCTGTTCTTGATTCCACTTCCTATACATATCCTCAAGAAATATGAATTCCCTGTTTCTCCATCATGATCCCTTTAGAGCCAATTCCCCATTTTCCTTCAAGTCAGCAATTTTTCTCTGCGTGTCTTCAAAATTTCATTCTTTTTTAAAAAACTTATTTATTTAACTAATTTAGAATATTCTTCCAGAACTTCACATTCCAAGACTTTTGGTCTTTAATTGTGGAAGCTGCCAGATCCTGTGTAATCCTGAGTGGTGCTCCATGATATGTGAATTGTTTCTTTCTAGCTGTTTGTAAGTATTTTCTCTTTAGCGTGGGAGCTCTGGAACTTAGCTATAACATTCCTGGGAGTTGTCTTTTGGGGATTTTATGCAGGAGGTGATCTGTGGAGTCTTTCAATGTCAATTTTACCCTCTTGTTCAAGGACATCTGGGCAGTTTTCTGGGATAATTTCCTGTAGTCTAGGAAATATCTAGGGTTTGTTTTTTTTTGTTGTTGTTGTTTTTTTTTTTTTGGTAATGATTTTAGGGTAGACCAATAATTCTTAAATTGTCTCTTGTGGATCTATTTTCCAGGTTGGTATTTTTTAGTGAGGTATTTCACATTTTATTCTATTTTTTTTTCATTCTTTTGATTTCATTCTATAGTTTCTTGATGTTTCATGAAGTCATTTGCTTCTAATTGACCAGTTCTAATTTTTAAAGACTGAATTTTTTCCATAACCTTTTGATTGTCCTTTTCCTTTTGTTCTACTGTTCTTTTCAAGTCATTCTCTTCATCTTTTAATTTTTTCCCCATCATTTTCAGTTGGTCAGTTCTGGCTTTTAAAACACTATTTTCTTTTTTAATTCCTGTGCCTCTATTTCCAGATGTCCCATTTTTATTTTTAAGTTGTTGTTTTTCTTTTCCTAATTTTTTTAGCATCTCTTATTTGATATTTAAATTCTTTTTTGAGTTTTTCCATAATCTAAGTCCAATTCCCTGGATTTTTTGAGGTTTTGCTTGATGTTCCTTGGATCCCTTCCTTCTCTTCTCATTCTATTCTTTGTTTTTTATGTCCATAGAAGATTTCAATCATGGAAGTTGTCTTTTGCGGATTTGATGCAGGAGGTGATCTGTGGAGTCTTTCATTGTCTATTTTACCCTCTTTTTTTTTCTTCTGTTGTTTACTCATATTATTTCTCCCTCTTTGTGAACTATATACTGGCTCCTCTTTTTGTTTATTGGACCTGGGTTTTTGAGCTACTATTCTCTAAAGGGACCCTTAGGTCTTCTTTCTCCTCTGCTAGTATCCTGGTTTAGACTGGTTGAGCTGAGCTAATCTTTTCTGAGACCAAATCTTCACCAGCCAGTGCAAAACCCTAGTTTTCCCCATAAGAGTATCCAACCAGCTGCCGACACCCAGATCCTCCCTGCCATTCATTGTCAGAGCCCTGAGCTTCATGTGGTGGTACTGAGGTATCCCATCATGGTTGCAGCTTTCACCCTGGAATCTCATAGTCAGCTGGAGTCTTATCACAGGTCTCAGTGCAATAAGTGGGGGAGGGGTGTTGGATCTCTTCTTTATAAGGTAGAGATTGACTCTCTTTGCCTACCTTTCAAGTTATGTTCATCAGGAGAGTCCTGTGATTCTATCTTGTTATTGGCTTTGAATTTTTTTAAATTTTTAAAGTAATTAATTTAGAATATTTTTCCCTGGTTACATGACTCATGTTCCTTCTTTCCCCTCCTCCCTCCCCTCTCATGAAGCCAATGAGCAATTCCACTGGGTTTTACATGTGTCATTGATCAAGACCTATTTCTATATTATTAATATTTGCATTAGGGTGACCATTTAGAGCAGTGGTTCCCAAACTTAGCCCCCTGGAAATTAATTTTTTTTATTTTAATAGCAATTAATAGGAAAAATAAATGCACCTGTGGCCATCGCCGCCCCCCTGGATCACTGCAGCACTCACCAGGGGGTGGTAGCACCCACTTTGTGAATCACTAATTTAAAGTCTACATCCCCAATCATATCCCTATCAACCCATATAATCAAGCAGTTGTTTTTCTTCTGTGTTTCTACTCCCACAGTTCTTTCTCTGGATGTGGATAATGTCTTTTCTCATAAGTCCCTCAGAATTTTTCTGGATCATTGCATTTCTGCTAGTAGAGAAGTCCATTGCATTTGATTTTACTACAGTGTATCCATCTCTGTGTATAATGTTCTCCTGGTTCTGCTTCTTTCACTCTGCATCAATTCCTGGAGGTCATTCCAGTTCACATGGAATTGCTCCAGTTCATTATTCCTTTGAGCGCACAGATACCACAATTTGTTCAGCCATTCCCCAATCAAAGTGCATCCCCTCATTTTCAAATTTTTTGCCACCACAAAGAGCACTGCTACAAATATTTTTGTACAAGTATTTTTTCTTATGATCTCTTTGGGGTATAAACCCAGCAGTGGTATAACTGGATGAAAGGGCAGGCAGTCTTTTAAAGTCCTTTGGGCATACTTCCAAATTACCATCCATAATGATTGGACCAATTCACAATTCCACCAGCATGTATTAGTGTCTGAATATTGCCACATCCCCTTCAACATTTATTACTTTCCTTTGCTGTCATATTAGCTAATCTGCTGGGTGTGAGGTGTTACCTCAGAGTTGATATAATATGCATTTCTCTAATTATAAGAAATTTAGAACACTTTTTCATGTGCTTACATATAGTTTTGATTTCTTTATCTGAAAATTGGCTATTCATGTCCCTTGCCCATTTATCAATTGGTGTATGGCTTGCTTTTTTGTACAATTGATTTAGCTCCTTATAAATTTGAGTAATTAGAGCTTTGCCGAAGGTTTTTGTTGTAAAGATTTTTTCCCAATTTGTTGCTTTATTGTTTTCCTACTTGTATGTCTATTACTAGTATTTAGCATAGTGACATAGTTTATTTATTTTTATTATTCCTGTTGACTCCTTAGGAGCATAGGGCCACAACCATCTCACGCAAGTGGACTCTGTTCTGGGCAACTTCCCCCAGCTGGGCCCATGTCATTCCGACTGTTTTTGTCTCATTTTTGGCAGATCTTCACTAGGTCTGTTTTGATCTTCCGACTTTCCTCCTCCCTGAAGGGTTCCAGCACAATGCTTGTCTGGCTATGTTGTCTTCCGGTTTTCGTAGTGTATGTCCTATCCATCTCCACTTACGTTTCTTTATGTCCTGACTAATGGGATACTGGATTGTTCTTTCCCAGAGACTAGCATTGGAGATCTTTTCAGGCCATCTGATGTTCAAGATGTAGCGTAGACATCTGTTAACAAAGACTTGGAGTTTGTTGGTGTTGACGTTCGTCACTCTTAGTGACATAGTAGATGCTTAATATGTGTTTGTTGACTGATTGATGACTAAATTATTATTATTAAATTTTCTTTGATCTGCTGCTTGGGTATTATGAGGGATCATATTCTTGACAACTGGAACATAAATGTAGCATGAACAAGAAATCAAAATGAGATCCTATATTGACACTGAATTTGTTCTACATTCTCAGAATAGAAACCCTAGGAGAAACCTCAGGCCATCTATTCCAACTCATGCCACAACAAAAAATTATTCCACAACATACTTGCCAAGTCCATTCAATTTTTGAATAGTTCTAATAACAACTTTTAACTCCACATTTTTTTTAGTGCCATGGGATGTAGTTTGTTTGGACCAGGTAATATGGGTAGGTGGAGCAGATAGATGATTTTTAAATTTCCATCCCATTTAGTTTGTATTTTAATTCCTTATCAGTAATTTTTGCTCCATTTTTTTAGACCAATGTTTATTTTACTTGTCAGGGAAAGCAGAAACAAAATAATAACTGCATACAACTGTCTTTTCTGAATCATCTCTAATAATCTAGCCTTTTCTGGGAGTGGCAGTTTTATCTTTGCTTTGATCTTTTCTTGTTTCCTGATAGAGCTAAAATTAAAACAAATAATTTTTCTTGTGCTTTACTTTCCTCATTAATATCACCTCATTTTGAGATTTAGCAAACCTGGCATTTTTCTGACTGGACTATATCACACCACTGAATTAATTTCTCACCCTGTTCTTGATTCCACTTCCTATACATATCCTCAAGAAATATGAATTCCCTGTTTCTCCATCATGATCCTTTTTGAGGCAATTCCCCATTTTCCTTCAAGTCAGCATTTTTTCTCTGTGTGTTTTCAAAATTTCATTCTTTAAAAAAATTTTTATTTAATTAATTTAGAATATTTTTCCATGGTTACGTGATTTGTATTCTTCCCCTCCTTTCTTCCCTCCCCCCTCCCATAGCCAACAAACAATTCACCTAGGTTTTACATGTATCATTGATCAAGACCTATTTCCATATTATTAGTATTTGCAATAGAGTGATCATTTAGAATCTACATTTCCAATCATATCCCTTTGAACGTGTTAATCAAGGAAATGTTTTTTCTTTTGTTTCTACTTCCATAGTTCTTTCTCTGGATGCAGTTGGTGTTCTTTCTCATAAGGCCTCAGAATTGTTCTACATCATTGCATTGCTGCTAGTAAAAAAGTCCATTATGTTTAATTTTGCCACAGTGTATCTGTCTCTGTGTATAATGTCTACATGCCTATCGGTTCATCTCTATAATAGTTCCAGGCTTTTAGAATCCATCCCAGTGTTCTATATATGGGTGGCTCCAGGACGAGGGAGATTGAGGGAACCAGTTTAGCAGACTTCCACAGTTTTATTTATTTTATTTTATTTTTTTAAACCCTAATGACTTTTATATATATCCTTCTATATTAATTTTTTATTTGTTACAGGGCGAGGCAATGGAGGTTAAGTGACTTACCTAGGGTCATATAGCTAGGAAGTGTCTGAGGCCAGATCTGAACCCAGCACCTCCTGTCTCTAAGTCTAGCTCTCAATCCACTGAGCCATCCAGCTGCCCCCTCAGGTGTTTTTTCCTAAGGAAACTCATTTTTGATCTGTTCGATTTCTTTTTTTCTGAAATTGGTTTATTTGGATATTCTATTTTCTCTTCTGTTTGTCTACGAAGTTTATATCTTTGTGAATATTCTTTTAATTTCACTTAAATTATTAAGCATATTGACATATAATTGGGCAATTTTTATTATATTATGCACATCCATTGCATATATATACACATTGAATATATGCATATTACACATATGCATATTTTATTACATTTTTAACAGGAAAGGATTTTACCTATAATTTTATGCTATAATATATGATACATTTTTATAAAGGTATGTGGAAATTTAATATTAATTTGTACTACTTTAGCCCCTCAAAAAAGCCTTTTGATTTTAAAACTCAAACAGTTTGATTTTAAGGCTGAAACTCAAACTGTCTCTCCTGGAGGGTGTATTGTGTCTTTCCTTTTATTTTCTAGATGTGAAAATTGGCAAGTGGAGACCTGCTCCTTGTTCATCTGTAAAAAAGGACTTGGTTAAGTGATGAAGTCATTTAGGCAATCACTGTGTTGGGGAAAATCATGCCACCACCTGCCAGGTATTAGAGTGTTAGAGTGCCTTAGTTAGCATGGTAGCACTCTAACATGCCAATATTAGAGTAACTTAGTGTCCAGAAGATCCAACTCTTCTTGGAAGCAAGTCTCTTGAGTTTATTTCCCATTTGTCCAATAAGAAACCTCTTAGTATGTAAGATGTATTGCCAGAAATATAGGAAGTTGACCTTTTTTTTTTTTTTGGTTGATCCAGCTTTCCTGCTTAGTACTCCTGCCTAGCTATTGATTTTGCTAATACATGGGTCTCTTCTCTGTCTCTCTTTCTTGTGGAAGTGTTGATCTAGCTAATGGATCTTGGCACAGCTCTCTGCTGGCTGCAAGGGCTTTTCACGTAGGTGAGAGTTCTATGGCATCTGTTTGGACTGGAGGGAGCCCATGGCTAATTAGATTGAATTAGTGGGAATGAGTAGTCTATTTCAATAAAGTGATATTTTTAAACTAAAAATACAACCTTTAGACAATTTCATTTATCACAGGAACCATGCACTGTTGAGAAAAAAGAATGTTCCTTTCTATTCCCATTCAGTCCTCTCTAGATATCTATCATATCTATTTTTCTAATATTCTATTCATCTCCTTTATTTATTAAGTTAGGTTTATCTAGTTCTGAGAGAGAAAAGGATAAAGTCTCCCATTATTATAATTTTGTTATATATTTCCACTTATAGTTTATTTAGTTTTTCCTTTAAAAATTTGGATGCTATAGCAGCCAGCATATATAGTTTTGACTAATTAAGTATTGACATTGCTTCATTATCTGGGTTTTTTTTTTTATCTTGGGACTCCATTCTAGGAGCATAGGGCCACAACCAGTAGGCAATGGGACACACAGTCGCTCAGTCCCAGCTGGGAAGTGTCTGAGCCCGGACTTGAACCTAGGACCTTTTGTCTCTAAGCCTGGCTCTCAATCCACTGAGCTAGCACAGCTGCCCCTACTTTAGGTTGCAGTTTCTTTAGCAGATGTAGTTTTTACAGGGTGGGGTTGCTAGCCCCATGCCCAACCCTCCTCCTTTTTTCATCTGGGCAGCTGGGTGGCTCAGTGGATTGAGAGCCAGGCCTAGAGACTGGAGGTCCTAGGTTCAAGTCTGGCCTCGGACACTTCCAGCTGTGTGACCTTGGGCAAGTCACTTGACCCCTATTGCCCACCCTTACCACTCCTGGGCCAAGGATGGTCCCTAGCCCAGATGAAAAAAAGAGGAGGGTTGGGCGTGGGGCTAGCAACCCCACCCTGTAAAAAAAAAAAAAACTACATCTGCTAAAGAAACTGCAACCTAAAGTAGGAGCAGCTGGGCTAGCTCAGTGGATTGAGAGCCAGGCCTAGAGACGAAAGGTCCTAGGTTCAAATCTGGTCTCAGACACTTCCCAGCTGTGTAACCCTGAGCGACTGCGTAACCCATTGCCTACTGGTTGTGGCCCTATGCTCCTAGAATGGAGTCCTATATTTTCATTATCTGTGGTACCTTTTAACTTAACTTAGTTTTGGGCAGAGCTAAGATGATAGTGGAGTAGCAGAAAGTTTCTGAATTTCCTCCCAATTAATCATTACAAAACATCTCAAAAGGACAGAAATCAAAATCAGATGAGTTCTCCCACCAGACACAGCCTTAAAGTTAGGCAGTATTTGGGAGGTTTCCATGCTATAAAGGGACAAAACTGCCCCCAAAACACCTACCATGCCAGAGTCAGAGCAAGGGCCCAGCAATCTCTTAATTATTGGGAGTTGGCTGAAATCACCACAAACTCACCCCTGAAGGCAGTGCAAAGCCTTGGTAGAGAGACCTTGGACCTGAGGCTGATGAGAGTGGATATTGGGCAGAAGCAAGGCTGGCCTCAGCAGAGGCAGGAGGGACTAGAAAAATAGCCTTAGGGTAAAACACTTTAAATTGTACTACACAAAGAAGGACACAGAGCTGCATGTCCTCACTCAGACTTCTGACTAGAAAGGGAAACTACCAAGTCAAAGCCCTGCAAGAAAGAAGCTAAGATAGCAATGTCCACCAACATGCAGGAACCCTAATTCACTAGTAGCCAAAGGAATAAGCAGCGGCAAAAAAAAAAACCCTTTTGACTCTGGATAATTTCAGTGGAGAAAAAGAGCAAAATACAGAAGCAACAGCAAGAGTAAGAAATAAGCAAAAACATCCAAACTCTCAAAAAAAAAGAAAGAAAAAAAGAAAGAAAGTTGGTCACAAGCTCTGGAGGAACTCAAAAAGGAGTTCAAGAAGAAAGAAAGAAGAAAAATAGGAAGTAAATTAGAAAAAAGAAATGAAAGTAATACAAAAAGAAAAATTGCCCATATGGAAAAAGAGGCACAGAAATAAAACGAAGTAATAAGCAAATTGGAGACCAGAATTGAATTTCTGGAAGCCATGAAAAGCAGGACAGACCAAACTGAAAAGGTAAATCAAAAGATCGTAGCTGAAAATTAGTCTTTAAAGACTAGAATTGGTAGAAGCTAATGATCTCACAAGAAAGCAAAAGAATGAAAAGAAAGCAAAATCAAAAGAATGAAAAAATAGAAGGAAATAATTGAAAAGGTAACTGACCTGGAAAACAAATCCAGAAAAGACAATTTGAGAATAATTGGTCTACTGGAAATTCTAGAATGAAATAAAAGCTTTGACATTATATTGTAAGAAATTATCCAAGAAAACTGCCCTGATATTCTTGAACAAGAGGGCAAAATAGACACTGAAAGAATCTATAGATCACTTCCTACTTTAAATCCCAAAAAGACAACTCTCAGTAATGTTATTGCCAAATTCAAGAGCTTCCAGGCCAAGGAGAAAATATTGCAAGCAGTCAGAAAGAGACAATTGAGATATCAAGGAACTCCAGTTAGGATTACACAGGATTTGGCAGCCTCCCACACTAAAGGACCACAATGCTTGGAATATGATATTCAGGAAGGCAAGAGAATTGGGTCTACAACCAAGAATCACCTACCCCTCAAAACTGACTATATTTTTCCAGGGGAAAGTATGGACATTTAACAAAATAGAAGCTTTACAAGCATTCCTAAAGAAAAGATCAGAACTAAGTGGAAAATTTGATGTCCAAATACAAAATTCAAGAGAAACATAAAAAGGTAAACAAGAAAGAAGTAGGGGAAAGATTTTTATGGATTTCAGTAAGGTCAAATTGATTGTTTTCCTATATGGAAAAATGATATCTGTAACTCTTAAGAATTGTTTTCATTCAAGATGTTATGTAAAAAAATTAGGGGGGGACAAAAAAAGAGGATGGTACTAAGAGAAACTTGAAGAAAGAAGAAAAATAGGATCAATTATACCACATAAAGAGGTACATTAGAGGGGAAGGAATACTATTATAAGAAGGAGGAAGAAAGTGGTAATGGATAATACTTAAACCTTACTCTCAGTGGAATCAATTTGGGAAGGGAAGAACAGCCAGATCTGTTGAGGTATAGAATTCTATATTACCGTGCAGGGAAGTTGAGAAGGAATGACAAAGGGAGGGAGAGTGGGGAAGGGAATATTAAAATGGAGGGAAAGGTTGGGGGGAGGTAATTAATAAATCTTAAAGAGAAATAAGAAGGGAATAAGAAGTGAGGACATGGGAAGAAAAGTAAAATAAGGGTGGGGAAAAGGGAGACTGAATAAAAGTAAAACACTGGCACAGAAGGAAATAGTGACAGAAGAAATGGCAAGACTAAAAGAGGAAATCAAAATGATAGGGTAATCATAACATAACATAATAGGTGGTAATTATAACTCTGAATATGAATGGGATGAACTCACCCATAAAATGGAAGCAAATAGCAGAGTGGATTAAAAACCAAAATCCTACCATACAAGAAACACACATGAGGCAGGTACATACATAGGGTAAGTGACAGGAGCAGAAGTTATTGGGCATCAACTGAGAAAAAGAAGGCAGGAGTCACAATCATGGTATCTGACAAATACAAAGGAAAAATAGATCTGATTAAAAGAGATAAGGAAGGCAATTACATCCTGAAAAAGGCAGTATAGACAATGAAGAATTATCAGTACTCAACATGTATACATACACCAAATGGTATAGCATCCAGATTTTTAAAAGAGAAACTATTAGAGCTTAAGGAGGAAATAGTTAGTAAAACTATGCTACTGGGAGACTTCAACCTTTCTCCATCTGATCAAGATAAATCAAACCAAAAAAATAAATAAGAAGGAAGTAAGAGATGTGAATGAAATCTTAGAAAAAATAGAATTAATAGATATGTGGAGAAAAGTAAATAGGGATAAAAAGGAAAACACTTTCTTTTCAGCAGCACATGGTACTTTCACAAATATTGACCATGTATTAGGACATAAAAATGCAAACAAATACAAAAAAGCAGAAATAATGAATGCAACTTTTTTAAATCATAATGCAATAAAATTATAATTAGTAAGGATATGTGGAGAGGCAAATCAAAAATTAATTGGAAACTAAATAGTCTCATTCTCCAAAACTGGTTGGTTAAAGAACAAATCATAGAAGCAATGATTTCACTGAAGAGAATAACAATGAGGAAACAATGTGTAATTTGAATCAGTTACACTAAAAACTATGATGCCCAGTAAAACTACTATTTCCAGCACCCTACTCACTTTCTGTTGGTATGTGCTGATGTAGACAGGATATAAATTGGGTGGAGTTCCGTGTCTAGCCCTCTTTTTATTTCCTATTGGTGGCTTTGGTGAAGTGGGCTTTTTTGAGCAGATAGAAAAACTTAGTCACATGGTTCTGTTTTGTCAGATAATAGATTTTATAAAATATGATATTTCAAGTATTGGACATTAATTTAACTTTTACAACATGTCAAAATTTGGGGGATACTGCAAAAGCAGTACTCACAGGAAAATTTATGACTTCCCGTATTAACAAAAAAGAGAATGAATTGGGTATGCAACTAAAAAACTAGGAAAAGAACAAATTAAAAACCCTCAGACAAGGACCAAATTGGAAATCCTAAAAATCAAAGGAGAAATTAATAAAATTGAAAGAAAAAGAACTATTGAACTAATAAATAAGATTAGGAACTGGTATTTTGAAAAAACAAATAAAATAGATAAAATATTGGTTAATCTAATTAAGAAAAAGAAAGAAGACAACCAAATTAACAGTATCATGAATAAAAAGGGTGATCTCACCTTTAATGAGAAGGAAATTAAGGTAATTATTAAGAACTACTTTGGCCAATTATATAGCAATAAATATGGGAATCTAGGTGAAATGCATGACTATTTACAAAAATATAAATTGCCTTAGATTAACAGAAGAGGAAATAGAATACTTAAATAATCCCATCTCAGAAAAAGAAATTGAACTAGCCACTAAAGAATTTCCTAAGAAAAAATTACCATGGCCAGATGGATTCACAAGTCAGTTCTATCAAACATTTAAAGAACAACTAAACCCAATACTATATAAACTATTTGACAAAATGGGCAAAGAAGTCTTACCAGATTCTTTTTATGATACAAATATGGTACTGATTCTCAAGCCAGGAAGACCAAAAACAGAAGGAAAACTATAGACTAATATCCTTAATGAACATATATGCAAAAATATTAAATAAAATACTAGCTAAAAGGCTTTTTATCAAGTTATCACAAGGATTATTCACTATGACCAGGTGGGATTTATACCAGGAATGCAAGGGTGTTTTAATATTAGGAAAACCATCCACATAATTAACCATATCAACAACCAAACTAATAGAAATCACATAATTATCTCAATAGGTGCAGAAAAAACATTTGACAAAGTACAACACCCATTCCTATTGAAAACACTAGAAAGTATAGGAATAGAAGGGACTTTCCTCAAAATAATCAACAATATTTCTTTAAAAAACATCAGCAAGTATCATCTGCAATGGTGATAAGTTAGACACCTTCCCAATAAGATCAGGAGTGAGGCAGGGATGCCCATTTTCACCACTACTATTTAAAATTGTACTAGAAATGCTAGTAGTAGCAATTAGAGAAGAAAAATAAAATGAAGGGTTTAAAGCAGGCAATGAGGAAACTAAATTATCACTCTTTGCAGATTACATGATGGTATACCTAGAGAATTCAAGAAATCAACTAAAACACTAGTAGAAACAATCAATTACTTTAGCAAAGTATCACTCTTTGCACAAAGTAAACTAGATCTAAACAATTGGAAAAACAACCATTGCTCATGGGTAGGATGAGCCAATAAAATAAAAATAACAATCCTCCCCAAATTAATTTATTAATTTAATAATAATAATCAATTATTATTCAATGCTACGCCTTTCAAACTACCAAAATATTTTTATAGAATTAGAAAAAATTATTATACAATTCATTTGAATAAACAAAAGATCAAGAATATCAAGGGAAATAATGAAAAAAATGTGAAGGATAGAGTCCTCTTTACCAGATCTCAAACTATACTATAAAGCAGTGATCATAAAAATTATATGGTACTGGCTTAGAGATAGAAGGGTGGATCAGTCGAATAGACTGGGAGTAAATGACCTCAGCAAGATGATATTCAGTAAACACAAAGATCCCAACTTTTGAGACAAGGACCCAGTGTTTGACGAAAATTTCTGGGAGAATTGGAAAGCAGTTTGGGAGAAATTAGACTTAGACCAACATCTTACACCATATACCAAAATTAACTCAGAGTGCATAAATGACAATATGAAGAGGGAAATCATAAACAAATTAGGTGAACATAGAATAGTATATTTGTCAGATCTATGAGAAAGGAAGGAATTTAATACTAAGTGGGAGATAGAGTACACTACAAAATATAAAATGAATAATTTTAATTATATTAAATTAAAAAGTTTCTGTACAAACAAAACCAATGTAACCAAAATTAGAAGGGAAGCAACAAATTGGGGGGTGGGGATTTATAACAAAACTTAGACAAAGGTTTAATTTCCCTAAAAATCAAGCCATTCCCAAACTGGCAAATGGCCAAGGGATGTGAATAGGCGGTTTTCATATAAAGAAATCAAAATCATCAATAAGCATATGGAAAAGTGTTCTAAATCTTTCATAATTAGAGAAATGCAAATCAAAATAACACTGAAGTACTACCTCACAACTATAAGATTGGTCAATATGACAGTAAAGGAAAGTGATGAATGTTGGAGGGGATGTGGCAAAATTGGGAAACTAATGCATTGTTTGTGGAGTTATGAATTAATCCTGCCATTCTAGAAGACAATTTGGAATTATATGCAAGGGACTTTAAAACAATGCATACCCTTTGATCCAGCTATACCACTGCTTGGTTTGTACCCCAAAGAGATAATAAGGAAAAATACTTGTACAAAAATACTAATAGCCGTGTTCTTTGTGGTGGCAAAAAAAAATTGGAAAATGAGGAGGTGTCCATTGATTGAGGGATGGCTCAATAAACTGTGGTATATGTTGGTGATGGACTACTATTGTGCTGGAAGGATCGATGATCTGGAAACTTTCCATATGAACTTGGAGAATCTCAGTGAACTGATGCAAAGTGAAATGAGAAGAACCAGAAGAGCATTATACACAGACAGTAAAATATTATGGAAAAAATCCAATGTAATAGACCTTGCTACTAGTAGCAATGCAACAAGCCAAGACATTCCTGATGACTTACATAAAAGAATGCTATCCACATTGAGAGAAAAAAGTATGGGAGTAGGAATGCAAAAGCAAAACTTATGACATCATTTATCACATGATTTGGATTCTAGGCTTTAAAAAATTGCTCTATAGTAAAAATGAATAATATGGAAATAGGTATCAAGTGACAACATTTGTAAAACCCAGTGGAATTGCTTTTTGGCTCTGGGAGTGGGGAGGGAAAAGGGGAGGGAAAGAAAATCAATCATGAAATATGTAAAAATATTCTAAAAAATAAGTGAATAAAATTAACAAAACAAAACAAAATTCTTACTTTCTGTCTTAGAATCAATACTGTGTATTGGTTCCAAGGCAGAAGAGTGGTAATTGGGGTTAAGTGACTTGCCCAGGGTCACACAGCTAAAAAGTGTCTATCTTTTTTAATTAAATATGTTTAAGCTTTAAATTTTTCTGAAGTCATGATTGCTACCCCTGCTTTTTTTTTTTTTTTTTTTTGGAACAAATGAAGCATGATAAATTCTACTTTAACATTTGTGTGTCTCTATGTGTATCTCTCATTTTAAAATGTGTTTCTTATAAACAACATATTTTCAGGTTTTTGTTTTTGATTCATTCTACTATACTTTCTTATTCATTACTGAGTTCATTCTCTTCACATTCAAAGTTAAAATTACTAGTTGTGTTTTTCTTTCCATCTTATTTCCTCTCACTGTTTATCCTTTTCTTTCTCTCATTTTACCCTTTCTCTTTAGAAGTCTAATTACTTCTGACCACTACCTCTCTAATCTGTACCCCTTCTAAGAGTCCCTCTATTGTCCTCTTCCATTACCCTGCTATTTTTCTGTTAGTTAAGAAAATGTTTATCCTCATAAATGTCTTTTAGTAGAGATACAGTATTGAAAATATCTGATGATAAATCCATCAGCATTATATCACATGGTCTAGTCTTGTGATATTTTCCAATAGTTTCCTGATGCAACTTCTCTGACCCAGACAAAACTTCCTTTCTCCACCCAATCTGATTGGGCCCAACTTGATGCAGCTTCTTGGAAGCATAAAAAGTTTTGACATTATGTAGTTGCTGCCTCTCAAACTTGGTGACTGTTTTGAGACCACCAAGTCACCTTTTGACTGACCAGACACATTTCCAAGTGGAGGTAAGGAGGGATGTAGCCAGACAAAATAAGAACCATTCTATCCTTTTTGCATATCCTTGCTGTTTTAGGGCAAAATAAACAGCATTTGTTATATGCTCAATGACTTGCAAATCTCTTCTTTAGTCCCCAGTCAAACCTTAACTAAGAAAGTACTGCCTTTGGAACACATTTGATTTAGTCCTGGCAAGCTGGAACAAGAGAAGAACTCTTGGCTCTTGTCACCTTTGAGCTGGGGGAATAGTCTAGTTTTGAAGGAGGAGTGTCAAGTGATTGAATAGAAGGATATTGTTTCCAAATTTGGGCAAGAGGGGCACATCAAGATATACTAAGTGCTACTATGTCCTTGTTGCATATACTTGTTATATTAGGGCTAAGTAAACTTCTTTTGTTAAATGTTCAGTGACCTGTGATTGCCTTCTTTCATTTCAATGTTGAATACAAACTAAGAGAGTGCTAGTTTTAGAGCAGCATCTACCAGAAGATATTAAATAGGCAACACACAAAAGAGAAAAAAAGCTCATGATCAGAATTACTAAACCTTTCATAACTGATTAAGTTTGAATATTGCTGTTACTGTGCAGATTATTCTGTGTGAAGAATTTATAATGTAACATTGTGGAACCTAGAAAGAGTCAGAATTAAAAATCCTGACCCCTGTATGACATTATGGGCCCGACCCTTATATGACATTATGGTGAAATAGAATTATCCACAAGAATCCCAACCTTGCAGACCTCCAGTCTCCAGGGACTGACCTTATCTACCCTGAAGACCTTCCCCTTCTCCCTTTGATCTCTTCCCCTCAGGAATTCACCTTATCTACCTTAGGACATTCCCCTTATCTACAAGATGTCCTAACCTAAGGACATTCCTCTACCCTGTTCCATTCTGACTATTACTCCATAAAAACTCAAGCCCAGGCGCAGCTCAGGGTCACTCACCAACTTTAGGTGGGAGACCCTAGCTCCAGCTAGACAATAAAGTCCCTTTGCATCTTGCATTATTGGTTCAAGACTCATTTATTGGGACACTTCTCCAGGCATAACATATGGGGGCATGTCTGGGATCCCACAAAAATAATTGAGTTCTGACCAGCAGTGGGACTAATTGGGAATTCCCCTAGGATCCTTGCTGCCGAGGCTGCTCAGGTCTGGTGGGCTCCAATCCATGGCTTGTGCCAGGGATGAGGGAAGAGGTCTTGGAGGTTCGTGGTGTAAGGCTAAGTGGCTGGCTTGCCCTATGCTGAGCCAGAACACAGACAGACCCTCTGAAAACGTTCCTGGTAAAGCTGAAGGGAGAGGGGAGCTCTGCCGGAGGGTCTTGTAGGTTTGTGGTTTAAGGCTACGTGGCTGGTCCCGGGGTTACACAGGAAAAACCTATTGCCAAACCAAAAACCCTAACAAGCTCTCCAAGCACGTTCCCTTCGAAGGAAAAGAGAGGAGCTCTGCCAGGCACGGGTATCTCGATGCGGGGGGGGGGGGGGGGAGACCTACAACTTGACTGGCCAGAAATTTTAAAAGGTACCTTGTGGGGCTGGAGTCCCCACTATAAGCTTTGCCCGGGGATAAGGTTCCCGAGATTGAAAAAGGAACTTGCAGGGGTTGGAGACCCTTGTCCAGGGATAGGATCCCCGAGATTTAAGGAGGAACTTGCAGGGGTTGGAGGCCCTTGTCCGGGGATAGGGTCTCCGAGATTTGAAAAGGAACTTTCCGGTGTTGGAGGCCCCGGACCGGGGTGTTGGAGGCCCCCAGACAGGTACCTGGTGGGTTTGGAACCCCAGCTTGGTGGGTCGAGAGACCCCCTGGCAAGTTGAAATTATACCAGTGGACGCACTGGGAAAGAAGGCAGGTGGAAGGGTGAGTGAATATATAGTTGGGTGTTTGTCTTGATTGTCTTTTGTCCTAATTGTCTAATCTTAAAGCACTGATTGTTTTCCTTTTAAAGCATGCTTGTCATAAAGTTGTATGTTTCTGTTTACTGTAGTCTTTGTCACAGTCTTGTCTCTATGTATTCTTAAATTGGACATTAAAAAAAAAGCAAGAAAGAAAAGGGGGGAGTTTGAAGATTGAACTTCCCACAGTCAAAAATCCTCAGCAGAGGACAAAAGCAAGTATCTGTTCAATGATTTTTTCCTCTTTCTTCCTTTGGATGGGCCCCCAAAGGTGCGAAAAAGAGAAAAATTCAGAGCAGAAAAGGGAGATTTTACTCAACAATTAGAAGCATTTTTCACTTAAAATTTGATTTTAAGGGTTGAAGATTGCTAATGATTTTTGATATGGTACAATGTAATTTTATTTATTGTGGTAACTGTTTGTCAGTCAAATGTGAAATATTAACCAGATTTTGTTGAGCACAAAAATTCATGGTTAGAAGTTTGTTAAGCCTTGGTTTCTACTTTGTGAATGTAAAAGTCATTCAGATAAAGTTGTAATGTTATTATTGAGAACTTATTCTAGAATTTAAACTTGGGATTTTTCAAATGAGATGTTCTTTTAATGTATGTGCTGTCAGAACTAGCAACAAGTAATCATATGCCACCCAAGAAGTTTTTGTTTTTTTAAATGGTTAATCTATGCATGGGTTTTAATAATACAGGTACTAAGAATTGGGTATTTTGCAAAAGATGGAATTTGTAAAAAGTGTTGTTTTGACTAAGAGTTGTATGAATTGTTTTTAAAAATGTATACAGGGGGGCAGCTGGGTAGCTCAGTGTATTGAGAGCCAGGCCTAGGGATGGGAGATCCTAGGTTCAAATCTGGCCACTGACACTTCCCAGCTGTGTGACCTTGGGCAAGTCACTTGACCCCCATTGCCTACCCTTACCACTCTTCTGCCTGAGAGCCAATACACAGTACATAAGTAAGATCTTAAAGAGTTTAAAGATGAGTGTGTGTATATATATATATATATATATATATATATATAT
>NC_058133.1:241198541-241225024 GCF_016433145.1 Gracilinanus agilis
TTTTTTGGCAAAAATAATGTAATGGTTTACCACTTCCTTCACCAGAGGGTTAAGGTAAACAAAGGTTAAAATTTTTGACCAAGTTCACATAGCTAGTAAGTGTTTGAGGCCAGATTTGAACTCAGTACTTACTGACTCCAAGCACACAATTGTCTGTCTACTGAGTCATTTAGCTGCCTCACATATATACATGCATTTATATATATATCTATATATATATATATCTATATATGTAAACACATATACATGTGGATGTGTCTATATAATTGAGGAAGACATAACATATAGGAAGCTGTGAGACAGAAAGGCTCAGTGGCTAGGAGATATAGACATATATACATACATACATACACACACACATATATATATATATATACATACATACATACATCTATATTTGAATATAGCCAATGAGGGGTTTTATTTGTTTTTATTTATTATATATATATATATATATTTGTTAAAAGAAATTGTTTTTCTTTTTTTCTTTTTAATGGAATGGAAAGTGAAAAGAAGAGAAAATAGAATTTTATTAGTTTAAAAAACTAGTTAAAATAAAAAAGCTGAGAGGGTCCTACAGATAGAGAACACTTCATACACTTTCAAAAGAGGTCACTTTTTTTCACAAGAGAACTCTCATGGAATTGGGGTAATATGTAAATATTTGTAATGTAAAAACAAAACACACTAATAAAACTTTTCAAAATGACTTTTTTAGCTTTTTGAGTCAAGACAATTGGCTGAAACATCCTGGGTGGTATCAAATAATTAAATTCCAAGATTATATGGGTAGAGATAATGAATCTTAAAGGTGAGAAATATCCAAATTCCAAAAGCATATCCAGATCCCTTGTGAAATGCAGCATATTACAGAATCATAGATTATTAGATCTAGAAGAGATCTTAGATTCCCACTATTAAGCCCCAACATTCATTTCAGATTCTTAGGCAATGCCTACCAACACCCTGGAACTTTCTATTCTTCTTTTAGAGGAATCCTTAAGAACCTTCTATTTGTTTCACAGCAGAATATTCTTATGTTTTGTCTTCCCCTATAAGAATCTGAACGTCTAGTGTATTTGAATCTCATGATTTGCACAATGCCTGGCACATAGTAGTTGCTTAATAAATGTTTATTTAGTGATTGATTGCTTGAGTAGGAACTGTCTTGCTTTCCTCTATGTATCCATAATATTTAGTGCCTTTGTTCATCATTCCTGCAATGTAACACCAAGAGCAATTTGACTGTATATCTCTTGATATGAACCTCTACAATATAACACACTATTACCATTCTAGTGGTGCATGTCAGTAGATATTTACTTTTTGGAGTGTCTCTTTTCACTCCAAACTGCAGGCCTATGTTCTGGACCAAGTTCAAAATGTCTCAGAATCAGGGATATGCTAGTAAACTAACTCAAAAAACATGCAAGATACATTTTTAAGTTGAATATGCATCATTAACAGTTTATCCATTACTTCTTAAATTCTAGAAATCAATGAAACAACATAACAATTCTTGATTTGTATTGTTTTTTTCTTTTCCAAGATGAAAATTTAGCAATTGACTCGCAAGCCACTTTGAACTGGCTCTAGCATACTCTCGGAGTACTGATCAGCAGTCATTTATAAAGTGTCTACTATGTTCTATGATAGTGCTAACTACTGAGAATACACAAAAAAGAAAATAAGTTTGCTGTCAAGTAGCTCAGTCTAATGGAAAAGATAATATACCAATCAATAACTATGTGTCTGTGCATTATATCAGAAAAATTGCTCAGAAAGAAGGTACTAACACTAAGGAGGATCAGGAAAAGCTTCTTTTAGAATATGAGATTTTGAAGTACAATAGAGAAGCCAGGAGATGGAGATGAAGAGGGAGAGATTTCCAGGCATGGTAGACAGCCACTGAAATTGCATGGAGTCAGGAGATGGAATGTCTTTTATAAGAAACAGTTGAGGAGGCCAGAGTAAATAGATTGCGGAGAATATACAGTGCAATTGTAAGGTGTAGGAAGAGGCCAGATTATAAATAGCTTTAAACACTGAATGGAATATAACATATTTGATCCTGGAGGTGATTAGGAACCACTGGAATTTATTGAAAAGGGGATGAATTTCCGTTTGGAAATCAATTTGACATCTCAGTAGAGGATTAACTGGAGGATGAACTGCAATGGGTAAAACTTGAGGCATGTTGACAAGTTGGCTGTTGTAATAGTTAGGTACAAAAAGATGATTACTTGCACCAGGAAAGTGACAATCTAAGAAGAAAAAAAGAGGGCGTATCTGAGTAGTCAGACAAGTAAGAGGAAAATCAGTGGTGAATTAAAAAATGACGTTTCCATAAGAATAGTATTATATTGGTGTTCACACAAAATTAATTCTCATTTCACTGTTGTATGTTCATTCTCACTGAGAACTAGACAAATCTTCTATTCTCTATTCAAACATCACATTTATTGGATCTTTAAACTTGTAATAATCCTTTAAGAGCTATTTAGAAAGCTTTTCTAATTATATTAAAAGGCAGTGCCCAACCAAATATTCATTCTCCTATATTTTACATTGTCTGATCCTAACAGAACTTGTAAAAAAGCTCAGGTCAATTTTCTGGTGTTTGAAACCTAGTCAGGTCTTATACAACAAGGCAGTAGTAGTACTTGTCTTTCTTCTTTCTCCTTTTTCTTCTAAAATCAGAGGTCAGAAATATGCTTCATCTCTCTGAGAGACAATGAGGCTGAAGAGAAGTAACTAAAACAGCATTCTTCTTTCAGCCAATCAGGGTCCAGCAAACAAAGTTTTCTTGTTAGCTAACTGCTCTTAGTATAGGTCTCTTAAAACAGCTTCAACAAAGTTTTCTAACTCTCTGTTATCTATTCCTTTCTTGCCATTCTTCAATTTTTAATCTCAGCTGCCTCTCATATTTCTTATGTCCCACTTTGAAGGACAAATCAGTCTTCTGTCTCTTAGGCGCCCACTTTCCACTTAAAAAAGTCAAATTTCCTCCTCAAATTTCTCCTATGAAATTGACAATCTTTTAAAATCATACTGTAGTCTTCAAAATATTATAAGATTTCTCCCTTTAAAAAAAGTTTTGTCCTTTTAAATTGTAAAAGTTGTATGCAAATGACCTAAGGTAATATGATGCTTTGCAACTCTATTTCCAAAACCCCATTTTGTGTCCTTGAAACTGTTTCTTTGTGCTCATTTTTTTCAGCCTTTAATTTAAAAAAGTCTTTTCTTATCTGCTTTAAAACAGCAAGCTATTCAAATAGATGCCATCCTACATATTTTATAAGAGAAATTGAATCTCTATGTTTACATTACAGCTCCTTTTGTCCTAAGTTTCTCAAATCTCATCTGAAAACTGTCTTTCTTCATATATTTTAGCAATTTTTATTAAATTGAACTTCTCTTCCTGTTTGCAAGCATGAAAATGTTCATTTAAATAGCAGAGACATCTTTAAGAGTTGACATTTTCAACAAAAGTATTTTGTTCTGCTGTTTCAATCACTAAAATATTCCACATTAAAAAGTCCTTCGAGACAAAGTACATTACATTTGGCACATAGTAAGCCATACTTTTTCATTCTTTCTTTCTCATTAATTAGAAATTACAGTCCATTTTACAGAGGAGAAAAATGAAGTACAGATAGTGGCAGAGATTTGCTCAGTACCATCCAGTTAGTGGCAGAGCCAATACTATAATAGTCAAATATGTCCTGATATCCTTTCAACAATATCATGTTGCTAAATGTGATGAAGCATTGATTGGTAATTTGGAAGTATCATGAACATTAGAAACAACCCTCTATTGCACTGGTAATCACAAGTAAGAGAACATTTCATAACTGGAAGCAGACTCTAAGAAAGCTATTTTCAAAATATCTAGAGGGAATACAAGTCCATGTTGAGGTAAGGCTAAATTCATGATCTAATACAGTTGTCCCTTGCTATATCATGGTTCACTTATCATGACTTCACTATATCTTCAGTTTTTTTTAATATAATTCTATATCACAGAGTTTTTACTATATCATGGGATTTGGCAGATGAATACTGTACTACAGTACAATGGAAATGCAGTATGCCACTACTGCTTACGCAAGTTTGCCAGTGTAAGATTGTACACTATTGGCTGATGAAATGAAAGGCGGCTAACCACAGTGCTGTGTCCTAGATGCTGACTGGCTCAGTGACTGTAGCATTGGTATGTTTGCTCTCCCACTACTTTCTGGATTTTCACCTATCTAGAGGGGCTCTGGAACATAACTCTTGCAATAGATGAGGGATCACTGTATTTCCCTTTTCTGCAGTATTACTTTATGCTAATCTAGACCTAAAAAGGTACAAACCTCTCATTTTTCAGATGAAGAAATTAATTTTAGAGAATTAAAGTTATTTCCCCAGGGTCATATGGTAATAAGTGACAGAGCCAGGGTTTCAATCCAGGTTTTTCAATTCAAAAGCCACTTTCCCCAGCCCATCATACCAAGGGATATTCAGTCAGTTTTTGCCAGAGAGAGGGGTTAAAGCAGATCTTCCTGGATTTAAGACCACTACCCTTGATTGCTCTCTAAATAGAATGCAAAAACAATAAAAGAGGGTATAATGAAATTACACTGACTCCTTTGCTCTGTTTTGCATTTAAAACCCTTCACATCATGTCCCCATTTGACTATTTCTCTAGAACTGACATGGACCTCTGAGGTCTTACCATCTAGACTAACCCATTGTGGATCAGGGTAAGTAGATCTAACAAGAAAAATCCTGGCAAGGATGAGCATTGACCGTTTTATTACTGCCTCATCTTTCATCACTTCCTGTTTGCCACTCTTCTAATTCTTGAAACAATGGGAAGAATAGAGAGAATAAGAAAAGTACTTTATTAGGTTGAAATGTTTAAAAATTAATCTTGTCCAATTCCACAATGGCATGTTTATTTAATGTGTAAAGTTGTTTACATTTCTTTTTTAAATGAATTATGAATAATTGTAAAGTTTTTTTAGCTTGGTGAATGAACTATTGAACCTCCTCTTCAGAACCATCTTTTTAAGGTGAATAAAAAAGTTTAGGTCACTAAAGTCCTCACCAGCAAGACATAACTTCTTTGTACAAACTACCTTTTTGGTGAACTAAAACATTGAATTTTAAAAAGCCTTCTTACTCCCAGAGAATGCCTGAAATACTGGAGAGGACTCACATCATTAATTCTCCTAGAAATCTTTAATGAACATCTGCGCAGCTTTCTATTATCTAGACTTGTCTGTTTATGTGAAGCTAGTCTCTGGGCCAGCTCACTTAGATGCCACCCGCTAGCAATCCAGATTTTGCACAGATGGAAGTGAGTGGATTTTCCATAATGTGACTTCACTTAAAATGTTCCAGCCATGGAGTTTCATTGTTTAACCGAGATCTGAAGTTAGTACCTTTTGCAAGGTAAATATTTAATCCTTTTCTTTCTATTATAAATAATCAGTGATCCCTCTCCCCTTCTTAAAAAAAGAGTATAAGGTACATTAGAAGCAGATGACGGCTATCAAATAGCAGAAAGAGTGGGGTTTAAACCTTTCTCCTATAAACATCTGAAAAATGTGGATTAGATATTATTACAATGAACTTCAAGGAAGGTATTTTATTATTTTATTGTGGAGAAATTTTAGAGGTTGCATGATAAAGGGCAAAGTACTTTGGGCTATGTCTCTGATGACCTTTATTCTATTTCAGATCAACCAAACTAATTTCTACAACTAGTTCTATCACTTTGGGCAAGTACCTTAATAATGACTACAAAAAGAAAGATAAGTCAGATTAACCTCGAATGTACTACTAAATAAAGCACATTGACCATTTTATCATAAGTATCATTCACTATAACAAGGTGGAATTTATGATAGAAATGCATGACTGGTTAAATATTAGGACAACTATCAGCATAATTGATCATATTAATAAAAAAACTAACAGAAATCACATGATTATGTCAAAAATGCAGAAAAGACCTTTGAGAAAAATATAGCACCCATTCCTATTTAAAACACTAGAAAGCATAGAAATAAATGGGCCATTTCTTAAAATGTTAAGTAGTATCTATCTAAAACCATCAGCAATTATCATTTCCAATGGGGATAAATTAGAAATTTTCCCATAAGATCAAGAGTGAAACAATGTTCATTATCACCATTATTATTTAATATTGTATTAGAAATGCTAGCTTTAGCAATAAAAGAAAAGGAATTGAAGGAATTAAAGAAGGCAATGAGGAACCTAAACTATCACCTTTTGGCAGATGATATGATGAGAGTCTTAATTATTTTATTGACAAGCAATTCCCTCAACCTGGTTAACTGTGAAGTTCCTCAAATCTGTTGTTTCTCTGAGGAATTTCTCTTTCTAGTTGAAGAAAGTGATGTACTTCTGCAAGCCTATCCACAGTGAGCTTGTTTTTCACCAATCATTGTAGTTTTCATTAAAACCAATGCAAAAGCTGTATTTCCTTTTCTTTTTCTGTTTCTAGAAATAGTTTCCCTTCTCTGAAGATATATGTAGTTCTAGAAAATAATGCTGACTTCAGATATTATTTCTTTGCAAGCCAATAAGTAAAACAAATGCAGAGCTTATATGTCAGGTTGGCTACTTTCAGATTCAGTGTTATATCTTCTCTAAACAACTTCTCTCCATCTCCCATTTCTTCTGTCTCTGACTTTTCATCTTCTGTTCTTAGCTTGCTCTCTTGCTTCCTTTTTCATCTGTTCATATCTTATTCCTTTGTTTCTGAAGTCTCAAAATCAAGGGCTCTATATAAACAATGACTCATTACTACATGGATGTAAAACTCAAAAAACTTACCTTTTAGTCAAGAAAACCCAAAAGTTATAATCTTCCTACATTCTCCAAGTCATTATTTGATTTTTACTTTATCAGATATATTCTTAAAACAGTTTTTTGTTAATGAGCTGAAGGTCCACAGTAGCTACCTTTAATTTAGTACTCTGCTTTCAAAGAAATATTCTCAGTACATTTGTTGAAGGAAGTTTTCTCTTACGTCCTCAGAACATTCTGTGCTTCTCAATATTTTTGTCTCAGGGCTGTTTCTTGTCAAGCTGATTTTGTCATTGTTATTTATACAAATGTTCTTTTGCTGACCATTTCAGGAACCAGCATATCAATATAACAAAGAAAAGAAAGATCAAGATGTCAAGAATAGTGCTGGTAGATGATTTTGTAAGTGGAACTAAAGGGATGAACTCAGGAAGTATCATGTTGGTAAAACTTACAAGTCTTTTCAAATGGTCTTTCCAATACTCACGAATGTTCCATTTCCATTTTTATGAACTCTGAAATTATTACCTCTGATTAGAACATATTTTTATTCCATCACTCCCTCAACTTTCCAAAACCAAATTTTGTTCTTTGTACTGTGCATTTCAATCCTTGGACTCCTCAGTTCGTCTTCTAGGTCATCACCCCAGCACTAGATAAATTTTTCTCTTTTCCCCATCTTTAACCCTTGATTTTTGTAAACCAGTCCTACTCTACACTGTCTTCTTGAGTCTCTTATCATATTGCTGATCTTGCCTTGCAAAATTTCAGCCTCTGATCACTCTCACCATCTGCTTACTACCTTACTCCTATTCATGTGCTGTTGAACAAAACATAGGAATATCATGAATATGTATCTAAATGGAGCAAGTTTGAATTTATGTTACATACTCTTAAATTTGCCTCTCACTGCTAAAAGACAATTCTTGAACATTCTAATTAACTCACTTTTTGACATACCCAGTGACCGCATAGCTCCCATAATTTCTCTTCCATTCACTTTCTACTGAGAACCAGGCCTCATATTTTAGTGAAGAAATTGACTGATATCTGAGATCTTTAGCTCCTCCCTTCCTTCTCACCATATGTAACCTTGATGCTTTCAAATAAACTGCTTTTCTGTTTTTAATTAAAAAAGTTTTTTATTTCTATTAATCAACAAATTGACTCACTTTTTTGGCAAATAGGTTTTGTTTTCTTATCCAGTTGCTCATTCTTTTTTCTTTTATTGGATTGATGAGTTATTTATTTGTTTGGGACTGGTTATTAGTTTTATACACAGATCCAAACACATATACATATATAAATGTATAATTTCCAAGATACATAAAAATTTTATATACTACACATATGCACATATAATATACATATAAAATAAAGCATATAAATGCATGCATCGATGCAAAAGTATAGATGTATGTACATCTATGTCTTTATGTAAGTATATATGCATATAAACACAGATGTTTATAGGTCTATACATAGATAAATCAGTATATGATTGTTTATATTATATATTTTGGAAACCCAACTTTTACTTGGGAAATTTATTACAAATATTTCCCCCCAATTTGACCACTTCCCTTCTAATCCTATTAATTACTTTTTTTTAAAACCCTTGTACTTCGGTGTATTGTCTCATAGGTGGAAGAGTGGTAAGGGTGGGCAATGGGGGTCAAGTGACTTGCCCAGGGTCACACAGCTGGGAAGTGGCTGAGGCCGGGTTTGACTATTAATTACTTTTGTCTGTGAAGAAGCTTTTCAACTTTGTGTAATCAAAGTTATTTACTTTTTCTTTCATAATTGCTTCTATCCCTTATTTGGTTAATTTACTGTGAAAGGTCTGTTTCATTTCTAAATATTTTCATAATATGATCTTGTGAAAGAGAATCCTTTATTCTCTTTGTCTATTTTGAGTTAACAATAACTTAAGTACCCCTACTTAGCACTTAACTACATTATGAAGATAGAATTAACTTTTGTCTACTTTTGAATTATATCAACAAAAACTTGAACACCCTACTTAGCACTAGGTGGAGGAGCTCTTCACCCTTTCAATTCAATCAGCCAGGAAATGAGAATTAACAACTCAATTAGCCAGGAATCTGTGAAACCTTTTGATGAGTATTCACCTCTCCAGAAGTTGAGAAGTGGTTCCCACACATACTGCCCCCCATGGTAGTCCTGAGCAATTTGGAAGCTGTGATTGGCCCTTGTGAAAAGGGGAAGGGACAAGAAGACACTATAAAAGGCTCTGAATTTCTTGGGCTCGGGAATTCAACTTCAAGAAGGAAGTTGTCTTCAAGAAGGAGTTGGGCTTTAAGACAGAAGTTAGCTTCAAGAAGAAAGTTGGCTGAAGGAAGAAAGTCAGCCTCAACTCAAGTCATCATCTTGACCTACCTCTTGGAGGGAACTTGGGTGAGTAGATGGATAGCTGGCTTTCCCTTCCTGTCTTCTGGAGAGAGTTTAATTCTGGTTGAAGGTCAACAAGTCCTGGCTGAGTCTTGGGCACCAGAGCAAAATTTAATTAGATAGGCTAATGTCTTCTCTAACTTTTTGTATTTCTCTGCTTTCACTCTTTCCACCTCTTTTTAAAATATGATATTAAAGTCATTTCAACTTTGAGCAATAATACTTTGAATCAATGACAACCATTATTATTTATAATTTTCATATATTTTAGTCAAATCATTAAAATTTAATTCATACAAGGTCAAATATCCATGTAAAATGTGTCATGGAATATGGAATAAAGTGTTGGTGTAAGTATAATTTATGCAAGACTGTTTTCTACTTTTTCTAGCAATTTCTATAAAATTTTTTTCTTTAAGTAATTTAGGTTTTTCCTCTTTATGAGTCTGAGTTCTGTTGTTTTTAATTTGTTCTTGTCCAGTCTATTTCATTGATCCATCTCATTTTTAATGTAATTTCAAATGGTTTATGTGAATGCAACTTTATGTTATGTTTTGATATCTAGAAATTATATTCCCCCTTAATTCCCATCTTTTTTTTCATTATTTTCCTTGATATCTTAGATCAGTGATTCCCAAAGAGGGCACTACCACCCCCTGGTGGGTGCTGCAGTGATCCAGAGGGGTGGTGATGGCCACAGGTGCATTTATCTTTCCTATTAATTGCTATTAAAATTTAAAATA
Organism: Gracilinanus agilis; assembly: GCF_016433145.1. Classification (NCBI taxonomy): domain Eukaryota; kingdom Metazoa; phylum Chordata; class Mammalia; order Didelphimorphia; family Didelphidae; genus Gracilinanus; species Gracilinanus agilis. Next base: position 241,208,522 of record NC_058133.1, read on the forward strand.
TTTCCAAGGGGCTAATATTTTTTCTGGAAAGGGGACGGTAGGCCAAAAAAGTTTGGAAACCACTGTCTTAGATCTTCTGTTTTTCTACATGAATTTTGTGATTATTTTATCAAGTTCTAGAATGATTCTGCATGGTAATTTGATTAGAATACAGCAAAGAGTATAAATTAATTTGGAAGTATTGTCCTTTTTGGTGTTTTGCCAACAGTTCAGCCATGAGTATTCCTTTAGCATTTTTCCTCTAGCACTAATTTAAGGAGCATTTTGTAATTGAATCTGTATAGGTATTTTAAGGAATGATCCCTTGATACATCTAGCATTTTATAGATATTTTTGAATGGACTTTCCCTTTTTATGATTGCCTTTTTTTATTATATAGAAATGCTATTGATTTTGAGGGTTAACTTTTCATCTTCAACTTTGCTTGAAGCTATTGTCTCAATTAGCACATTTTTGCTGATTTTTTCAAATTTTCCAAATATATTATCATATTCTCAAGAAACAAGTATGATTTCATGTTCTTTCTATCTATCATTGGACTTTTATTATTTTCTTTTTTTTATTGAGGCTCTAGAATTTCCAGAACTATATCAAACAAGCATGGGTATCCTTGCTTTACTCCCATATTTATTGGAAAGGTTCTAGTGTATCCCCATTATATATGATGCTTTTGGATTTGGCTATGTCCTCTTTATGATAATCTTTAAAAGGTTCTTTTATGTCTTTATTTTTAGCTTTTTAAACTAATTCATGAGTATTATACTTAGTTGAAGACTTTTTTGCATCTATACCTCGCTGCTCTCAATGTATTCTTGTAGTTCAGTAAACAGTTCCTTCTGTAGATGTGGACAGCATTCCTTTTCATATGTCCCACTCAAATCCCCCCTGGATCATTTCATTGCTGTTAGTAGCAAAGTCTATTACATTTGATCATCCCATAATGCTTCCATTACTGTGTATAATGTTCTCCTGGTTCTGCTTATTTCACATCGTATCAGTTCATGTAGGTCTTTCCAGTTCTTAAAGAAATCTTTGGAAGGGTTATTTTGCCAGTCTTTCTGGCTTGCCATGATTCCACACTGCTTGGTCCCCTCACACTCAGAAGAGTAGCCAATCCCTCCTTACCCTGCTTTTCACTACAAACCATTATCTAAGCTCTGTAATGGCTTTGAGACTGGTAAGTCCCAGCCTGGAAGCCTTATAGCATGAGATGACACAGCCTCACTTTGGTATTCACTATAGCAAGGCAATCCTTTTTCAAATCCCTAACTGGTTCACTATCCTGATTATGATAGCAATTTGCCCAAACCTTTCATTCCTGCTTAAATCTCTAATGGCTTTTCATCCTGCCACCCTTTTAGCTGAGAACTTGCCTTATATTTCACTAAAAAATTAACTACTTTCACTGAGAACATTCTTATCTTGTCTTCTCATCTTACTCAGATGTTTTTCTCCACAGTCATCTCCTCCCCTCTCTCACATGAAGAGGTGACCCTTTTTATTTTCAAGAAAAACCCCATGAAATGCACAAGCAATCTTTTGCATACCATCTTTCCTAGAATATTACTCCCTATTCTCTCACTTTTCAACCTCTCCTTGTCCACTAGATCCTTCCCTTACCACCCACAAACACATCCATGTCATCACCCATCCTCAAAAACCATTACTTGATACATCACATCCCTGACTGTTCTTTGCATTTAGCTCTGGGTGGGCAATATTGCTTAGGGAGAAATGTGTTCTTAGACTCAACATGTGCTTAAGATTAGTAAATAAAATAAAATCTAACAGCTGCAAATAAACAATGCTTAGTGTGTGTCTTCTGCCTAAATTAGACTCTAAAGAGAAGCTTTAATCAGCAAGAGTATGTTGTAAGACCAAATGTCTTTGAGGTCAACAGCATAGCTTTCTAGTTTAGAAATTCAGGACCTTGGTAGTCATATTAAAAAAGGAAAATTCTCAGTATTAACAAAAGGATTTAACGTAAATGATGTGGAAACCCTAGCCATTAATTGTTTCCAAACTCATGCTGCTGAGAGGAGTTTGCTAATTTTCAAAATCATGAACAATCATAATATATGTAAATCTCCACTAGCAAGTCCCTGATAATTTTTTTGAAAATTATGGTCTGCTTTAAGTTTTTTTAATAAATATTTGCTTGATTATCCTACTGTCACCTGCATAAAACTATTTTTTAACATTTAATAATTTTTATTTTTTAGAAAACTTAACACGGTTACATGATTCATGCTCTTACTTTCCACTTCACCCCCTGACCCCCCATCCCCATAGCAGATGCACATTTCCACTGGTTTTAACATGTGTCATTGATAAAGACCTATTTCCAAATTGTTGAGAGTTACATTGGTGTGGTAATTTCGAGTCTACATCCCCAATCATGTCCGCCTCAACCCATGTGTTCAAGCAGTTGCTATTCTTCTGTGTTTCCACTCCTGCAGTTCTTCCTCTGAATGTGGGTAGGGTTCTTTTCCATAATTCACTCAGAATTGTCCTGGGTCATTGCATTGCTTCTAGTACATAAGTCCATTACATTCTATTTTACCACAGTGTATTGGTCTCTGTGTACATTGTTCTTCTGGCTCTGCTCCTTTTGCTCTGCATCAATTCCTGGAGGTCTTTCCAGTTCACATGGAATTCCTAAAGTTTATTATTTCTTTGAGTGCAATAGTATTCCATCACCAGCATATACCACAATTTATTCAGCCATTTCCCAATTTAAGGGCATACCCTCATTTCCCAGTTTTTTGCCACCACAAAAAGCACGGCTATATATATTTTCATACAAGTCTTTTATCTATGATCTCTTTGGGGTACAAACTCAACAATGGTATGACTGGCTCAAAGGGCAGGCAGACTTTTATAGCCCTTTAAGCATAGTTCCAAATTGCTATCCAGAATGTTTGGATCAGTTCACAACTCCACCATCAATGCATTATTATCCCAATTTTGTCACATCCCCTCCAACATTCATTACTCTCCCCTTCTTTCATTTTAGCCAATCTGCTAGGTGTGAGGTGATACCTCAGAGTTGTTTTGATTTGCATTTCTCTATTTATTAGAGATTTAGAACACTTCCTCATGTGCTTATTGATAGTTATGATTTCTTTACCTGAAAATTGCCTATTCATACCCCTTGCCCATTTATCAATTGGGGAATGGCTTGATTTTTTATACAATTGATTTAACTCCTTGTATATTTGAGTAATTAGACCCTTGTCAGAGTTTTTTGTTATAAAGATTTTTTCCCAGTTTGTTGTTTCCCTTCTGATCTTGGCTACATTGTTTTGGTTTGTACAAAAGCTTTTTAGTTTTATATAATCAAAATGATTTATTTTACATTTTGTAATTTTCTCTAACTCTTGCTTGGTTTTAAAATCTTTCCTTTCCGAGAGATCTGACAAGTATACTATTCTGTGTTCCCTTAGCTTATTTATAGTTTCCCTCTTTATTTTCAAGTCATTCACCCATTCTGAATTTACCTTGGTGTAGTGTGTGAGATGTTGATCTAAACCTAATCTCTCCCATATTGTTTTCCAAATTTCCCAACAGTTTTTGTCAAATAGTGGATTTTTCTCCCAAAAATTGGGCTCTTTGGGTTTATCATATACTGTCTTGCTGATGTCACTTACCCCAAGTCTATTCCACTGATCCCCCCTTCTGTCTCGTAGCCAGTACCATACTGTTTTGATGACCGCTGCTTTATAGTATAGTTTAATATCTGGTACTGGCTAGGACCCCTTCCTTCACATTTTTTTTTCATTATTTCCCTTGATATTCTTGATCTTTTATTATTCCAAATGAATTTTGTTATAGTTTTTCCTAATTCAGTGAAAAAGTTTTTTGGTAGTTTGATAGGTATGGCACAAAATAGGTAAATTAATTTGGGTAGAATGGTCATTTTTATTATGTTAGCTCGTCCTACCCATGAGCAATCAATGTTTTTCCAATCGTTTAGATCTAGTTTTAATCGTTTGGAAAGTGTTTTGTAGTTGTTTTCATATAATTCCTGTGTTTGTTTTGGTAGATAGATTCCCAAGTATTTTATATTATCTAGGGTGATTTTAAATGGTGTTTCTCTTTCTACCTCTTGCTGCTGTGATGTGTTGGAAATATATAGAAATGCTGATGATTTATGTGCATTTATTTTGTATCCTGCAACTTTGCTAAAGTTGTTGATTATTTCTACAATCTTCTTAGTTGATTCTCTAGGATTTTTTAAGTAGACCATCATATCATCTGCAATGAGTCTCCTCATTGCCTATTTTAATTTTAATAATTAGTTTGTTGATATGGTCAATTATGTGGATGGTTTTCCTAATGTTGAACCATCCTTGAATTCCTGTTATAAATCCCACCTGATCATGGTGGATGACCTTCTTAATTACTTGCTGGAGTCTCTTTGCTAATATTCTATTTAAGATTTTTGCATCTGTGTTCATTAGGGAGATTGGTCTATAGTTTTCTTTTTCTGTTTTTGGTCTACCTGGCTTTGGAATCAGTACCATATTTGTGTCATAAAAGGAATTTGGTAGGACTCCTTCTTTGCTTATCATATCAAATAATTTGTATAGTATTGGGATTAGTTGCTCTTTGAATGTCTGATAGAATTCACTTGTGAATCCATCAGGTCCTGGTGATTTTTTCTTAGGGAGTTCTTTAATGGCTTGTTCAATTTCTATTTCTGATATGGGATTATTTAGGTATTATATTTCTTCTGCTGTTAATCTAGGAAATTTATATTTTTGTAAATATTCATCCATATCTCCTAAATTATTATATTTGTTGCCATATAATTGGGCAAAATAGTTTTTAATGATTGCCTTAATTTCCTCTTCATTAGAGGTGAGGTCTCCCTTTTCATCTTTGATACTGTCAATTTGGTTTTCTTCTTTCCTTTTTTTTATTAGATTGACCAGTACTTTGTCTATTTCATCTGTTTTTTCAAAGTACCAGCTTCTAGTCTTATTTATTAATTCAATAGTTCTTTTACTTTCGATTTTATTGATTTCACCATGGGTTTTTAGTAATTCTAATTTAATTTTCATCTGGGGATTTTTGATTTGCTCACTTTCTAGTTTTTTGAGTTGCATGCCCAATTCATTAATCTCTGCCCTCCTTAATTTGTTAATATATGCACTCAAGGATATAAATTTCCCCCTGAGTACTGCCTTGGCTGCATCCCACAGAGTTTGGTAGGATGTCTCATCATTATCATTCTCTTCAATGAAATTGTTGATTGTTTCTATGATTTCTTCTTTGACAATTTGGTTTTGGAGAATCATATTGTTTAATTTCCAATTGGTTTTTGACTTGCCTGTCCAGGTGCCCTTACTGATTATTATTTTTATTGCATTATGATCTGAGAAGGTTACATTTATTATTTCTGCTCTTTTGCATTTGTTTGCCATGATTCTATGCCCTATTACATGGTCAATCTTTGTAAATGTACCATGTGCAGCTGAAAAGAAGGTGTATTCCTTTTTGTCCCTATTTATTTTTCTCCTCATATCAATTAAATCTAATTTTTCTAGGACTTCATTCATCTATCTTACCTCTTTCTTATTTATTTTTTAGTTTGATTTATCTAGATCTGAAGGAGGAATATTTAGATCTCCCACTATTATGGTTTTACTATCTATTTCCTTCTTGAGCCCTGCCAGTTTCTCCTTTATGAATTTGAATACTATACCACTTGGTGCATACATATTGAGCAGTGTTATTTCCTCATTGTTTATATTGCCTTTAATCAGGATGTAATGACCTGTCTTTTTTAATCATATCTATTTTTACTTTGGCTTTGTCAGAAATCACAATAGCCACTCCTGCCTTCTTTTTCTTATTTGATGCCCAAAGATTTTGCTCAAGCCCTGAACCTTAAACTTGTGTATGTCCACCTACCTCATATGTGTTTCTTGTAGACAACATATGATAGGATTTTGGTTTCTAATCCACTCTGCTATTTGCTTCCGTTTTATGAGCAAGTTCATCCCATTCACATTTAGAGTTATAATTATCAGTTGTGCATTTGCTGACATTTTTGTATCCTCCCCTACTTCTACCCCTTCTTCTTAAACTATTTCCTTTTAAAACAGTGGTTTGCTTTAAGCCAGTAACCCTTGTCCTCTCCCTTGATTAACTCCCTTTTCTACCCCCTCCCTTATTATTCCCCTCTTTTTATTTTTAAGGCATAATGAATTCCCTCCACCTTCTTCTTCCCTCCCTTTTTTGACCTTCCCACTCCCTGCTCCCCTTGGTTTATCCCTTCTGACTTTCTCAGTAGGGCTAGATGGAGTTTTATATCCCAATGGATATAACTATTCTTCCCTCTCAGGGTTAATTACACTGAGAGTAAGGTGTAAATATTACCTCTTAATGCTCTCTTCCTCTCCTTCTTATAATAGTATTCATCCCTTCCCCTTCCCATGCCCTCTTTGTGTATAATAGATTATCCTATTTTTCTTATTCCTTCAAGATTCTCTTGGTGTCCTCTACTATTCATCCCCCTTTTTCCTTCCCACCCATATTATCTTAGATCATTTGGTATTCCAACCTCTCCCTATGAATAATTCTTCTAATTATTATAATAGTGAATGCTATAATGGTGAACAGAGTTAACTACAGAGAATTATACATAACATTTCCCCACATAGGAGTAACAATAATTTGATTTTATTGAAGCCCTTAAAGAGGCAAATTAAAAAATATATGAGTTTTCTTACTTTCCCTTCTGTTTCTTATTTACCTTTTCATGTTTCTCTTGATTTTTGTGGTTGGATATCAAACTTTCCATTTAGTCCTTGTATTTTCTGTGCAAATGCTTGGAAATTTTCTATCTTGTTGAATGCCCAAACTTTCCCCTGGAAGAATATAGTCAGTTTTGATGGGTAGGTGATCCTTGGTTGTAAACCCAGTTCTCTTGCCTTTCTGAATATCATATTCCAAGCCTTGTGATCTTTTAGTGTGGAGGCTGCCAGATCCTCTGTGATCCTGATTGGTGCTCCTTGATATCTGAATTGTCTCTTTCTGGCTTCTTGTAAAATTTTTTCTTTTAGTTGGAAGCTCTTGAATTTGGCTATTATATTCCTTGGGGTTGTCTTTTCAGTGTCTAGTGTAGAGGGTGATCTATGGATCCTTTCAGTGTCTATATTGCCCTCTTGTTGTAGAACTTCAGGGCAATTTTGCTGAATCATTTCTTTTAGTATGGAGTCCAAATTTCTATTAATTTCTGGTTTTTTAGGAAGACCGATGATTTTCAGATTGTCTCTTCTAGACTGGTTTTCTTGATCTATCAGTTTCTCATTGAGATATTTCAGGTTTCCTTCTATTTTATCTGTCTTTTGACTTTGTTTTATTTGTTCTTGCTATCTTGATCGATCATTGGCTTCTACTTGCCCAATTCTTGTCTTTAGAGACTGGTTTTCTGCTATAAGCTTTTGATTTTCCTTTTCAGTTTGGTCTGACCTGTTTTCCAGCTGTTTGATTTTGGTCTCCAATTTGCTTATTAATTCTTTTGATTTGGGGGCATCTTTTTCTAATTGCCCAATTCTAGCCTTTAGAGACTGGTTTTCTGTTTCAATCTGGTCTTTTCTGGTCTTTGATTTACTTGCCTCACTTTCCAATTGTGAAATTCTGCCTTTTAAACTGTTATTTTCTTGCCAGATCTCTTCCATCTTTCTCTTGATCTCCAATTTGAACTCTTCAAGACCTTGTGACTCATTTTCATTCTTTTGGGAAGGTTTGGATATGGTTACTTGTGTGTTCTCCTCAGTTGTTTCCTCTGTTGTCTGGATTTTTTCTGTGTAAAAGTTGTCAAGTGTTAAAGGTTTTTGCTTCTTCATCTTTCTCTTCTGGTTTTCCTGATGATTCTGGCTTGCCATTGTAAGCTGAGTGCCCTCTCAGCTTCATGCTCATGCCCAGGATCTGTCTGCGCTCTTTAAACTCCTGATGTCTCAGGTCTAGTTGTTCTGGGACAAGCCTCTTGGTGGTCTCCTTGCTAGTTCTTCTGCCTGAAGCTCCTTTAACAGTCTCAGGGAGATGCTTCCACAGTCAGGCACCTCTCTGCACTGGGTCCCCACTCAAGGTCCGCTCCTACACTCAGAATCAGCCCCTTGTCCATGCCCCAGTCTGCACTTTAATCCGTGCCTCAGCCCGCGCCTGTGTCAGCCCCTTCGCCTGTGCCTGGGCTCATGGTCTGGGCTCAAGGTCTGCGCTCAGATTCCCCGAGTTCCTCAGCCTCCCAGGGGGTCCCAAGTCTTGCTGCTCCCAGGAACAAGCCCTGGTGAGCTTCCAATGACCCTATGAGTGCCCCAAACCTGCTCCGACTCCCGTGCACTGGCTTTGGAGTTGTAGGTGGTGTGGGGAGGGGGAGGGTGTTGCTCCGCTCGTGTTTTTGTGGGAGCTGTTTCACCCCTTTATAGCATGGAAAGGACCCGTTTCCATGTACCTCCGATGCTACGCCCTGTTGTGGCGTCCCTTTTTTCCTCTGGATTTGTTTTTATGTCTTCTTGAGGAGTCCTATATGAGTGGGTTAGGAGAAGTCAAGCAGCTGCTTTTTACTCTGCCACCATCTTAACCCGGAACCCCCTCTAGTACTATTAGGCCTTTTGAAGGCTCCCCAACCTCTCCTCTCCTCTCCCTAGCACCCCGTTTCTTATTACCCTTCTACTTCTTTATAGGCCAAGAAACAATTCTATACCTCAATGGGTCTGAATGTTCTTCCTTCTCTGAGCCAATTCCAATGAGAGTAAGGTTTAAGTATTACCTGTCACCAACCTTTTCTTCCCTTCCTTTGTATTGGTCTTCTCCCCCTTCCCATCTCCCCCTCACCCCACCCCACCCTCGCATGCTTCTTAATGTAATATAATTTACCCCATTTTACCTCTTTTCCTATTTTTCTTAGTATTATCCTTTTTTCACCCCTAGTTTTTTATATTTTTTGACATATCATCCTTAACAGTTTATTACCATATTCTCTCTATATATTTCTTCTAGCTACTATGATAATGATAACAATTTTTAAGAGTTATGGCTATCATCTTTCCTTATAGGAATTTTGCCATTAGACCTTATCAAAGCCCTTAATTTTTTTTCTCTTTCTTATTTACCTTTTTATGATTTTCTTGAATTCTGTATTTAGGCATCAAATTTTTTATTTAAGTCTGGTCTTTTTTTTTTTCAGGAATGCTTAGAAATCTTCTTTTTTTAATTTTTATTAAGTGACCATACTTTCCCCTGAAAGAATATAGTCAGTTTTGATGGGTAGTTGATTATTGGTTGTAGACCCAGTTCCCTTGCCTTCTGGAGTATGATGTCTAGGCTTTTTGGTTTAGTTTTGAAGTTTTTTTTTTGGTCATGACTTTTGGGTTGTCCAATAATTCTTAAATTGTCTCTCCTAGATCAATTTTCCAGGTCAGTTATTTTGTCATTAAGGTATCTTATATTTTCTTCTGTTTTTTTTTTTCATTTCTTTGATTTCGTTTTTATAGTTTCTTGAGGTCTCATGAAGTCATTAGCTTCTAATTGCCCAATTCTAATTTTTAAAGCCTGAATTTCTTCCATTACCTTTTGATTCTCCTTTTCCTTTTGGCCCATTTTCCTTTTTCAAGTCATTCTTCTCTTCTTCCATTTCTTTTTGCCTCATTTCCCAAGAAATCACTTTTGGTTTCAATGCCTATGCTTCTATTTCCAAATAACATATTTTGCTGTTCAGGCTACTATTTTCCTTTTGCCATTTTTCTTCAAACTGTCTTATTTTATTTTTAAATTCATTTTTTAGCTCCTCCAGAGCCTGCCTTCAATTCCTTGTTTTGTTTTGTTTTCTTTTTTGAGGCTTTGCTTGAGGTTCCCTGAATCTCCTCCCCTTCCATTGATTCTGTTCTTTGGTACTTACCTCCCCCCACCCCCACAGAAGCTTTCAATTGTTACATTCTTTTATCTCTTCTTTACTTATTTTATTTGCTTTTTAAAATATATTTATTTTTCCTGCCCTACGGACTATAAACTTGCCACTCTCATTTACTGAACCAGAGTGTTTGAGCTACTATGCCCTAAGACTGAATCTTTTCTTTTCTCAGTCCTCTGCTGGTATACTAGATTCAACCAGTTGAACTAATCACTGAGCAAATCTGTCCTGGGGCAAATTCTTCACTGTAGCCAGGTGCACCCCCCACCCAAGTTCCTCCCTGCCAGCCATTGTTAGAGCCCTGAACCTTGTGTGGTAGGTCAGAGGCTTTCCCTTGCAACTGCAGCCTCTGCCTGAGGCTCACACAGCCAACCCAGTCTTATCACAGGTCTCAGTGGGGTGAGTGTGGGAGGGTCTTTAGCCAACCCATCTTTCCCTTAATCAGTGAAAAAATACTTTTAAATTATGCTTACCTTTTAAATTATGTTCCTGTGGAGAGTCCTATGACTTCTTGTCAAAAAAGCCAAAGCTTTCTGTTTTCTTTGAAGTTCTATTTGAAAAAGACTGTTCCAGATAGTCCTGAGGTTTTTGAATTTCACTATTATATTATTTCATAACCTTTGCTAAGGCTCAAGTTTTCTAGTGTAGCAGTTTGACACATTCCTGGAGTTATTAAGTAACAGCTTAGTTTTAAGAATGGTTCTTTAACTCCCCAAACAGATTCCTAAAATTTGAAAATTTGACTGACTTTGATTTCCCATGGCAAAATGAACAATTGAAGCATGATGCCATTGAAAGTGTAAGTGCAGGTACTGGAAGCAAAACTCAACCTGAAGATAGGGGAAAGTGAGATCATAGACTTTTGAATTCCATGATGATGCCCAGTGGGACAAAATGGGAAACTCAGACTAGAATCAGTTTTATATAGGCTTATTTTATTTTTCTTTCATTTAGAGTTACTAGTGATGCCATTCTTACTTCTTTTGCTTCTAGATTATTTATAAGGTTTTCATCTCTATGAAATGTGTGAGATGGGGATTTCAAGCATCACTGTCATAATTTTACAGATGAGGAAAATAAGTCTAAGAAACATTTGCTTCTGTAGTTATGTTAGCATTTGAACAAATATGATACATTTTCAGAATGGAAAGAACAAACAACTGAGCAGGATAGTGTAATGAGCCAGGAGAGGAGTTAGGGACAAGAAAAATTTAACATAAGAGGTAACCTTTGAGTTGACTTAGAAGGAAGTGAAGAATTCTTAGAAATGGTCATCATGTAAGGAACATATAGGGGAACAAAAAGAGGAGATTGGATGTTGTGTTTTGGGAACAGATAGTGGAAAAAGATAGGGAAGATAGGAAGAAGGGAATTAGAGGATGCACTCCCATAATTCTTCTTGTTCTCCTCTTTTTCTTTCTCCTTTATCTTCTTTTCCTTATTCCACAAAGACTCTGTGGCTCAGAAACTTAGCTAATATCACACAATTGGTAAGTAAGCAGTATATATGGAACTTAAGTCCAAATTTTCTGATTCAGCTCTCATATACTTTTTGACTTGCTCATTCTAATCAGTGTGGACCATACTAGTATAAAATAAAGATAATTAAAGCAAAAGAGGTACAATAAAAACAAGATAGCAAAATAAATCAAAGATAATGAATTAAGTAATGACATTGGCACTCATCTCAAATAACTTTTTTCAAATTTTCTAGGAAATACTAATTCCCTCTAGTAATACACTTATAATTGTCAAATTAACATGCAAAAGCACATAGCATGGGTATAACAGATCAACAGTCACAGTGCTCTCTTTGCTGAGAGATTCTCCTATTCCACTTGAGTGTATTTTTCTCCCTCCTATACTTCCATTCTTTCTCAGTCAAGTCTGTGCCTCTCCTTTGACAAAACTCTTCCATCCTCATTTATATTCTTCACACAGGGAAATCTCATTTTGTTACATATTCATGTACAATATTTAAAGTTACCCCCATCCTCCCCCCAAAGCTCAATTGTAATGAAGAGGAAAAATCACTAATGATTTGGAATTTTGAAGGATAGTTGGCTCCCAGGAATGGAGTCACAGACTCTAGCTCACTTCTGGAGTTAGCAAAGGAAAACGACTTAAGCTAAGAATTCACTCCATGGCTGTTCTCTAGAAATCTGGCTTTGGTATCAGGACATTTGCCCTCTCTAATTGCTATGTATTTCTAGTGACTATAATTTTGGTCATATAGCACTTTCTAACTGTGAAAATCTTGGGGAAGAGGGAGTTACTGTCCTCATAATAGCAAATAGACTTGTATCTCAGCTAATTCAGTTGTAGCTTGCTATAAACCCCACCTCCAAAACAACAATAACAATAATAAAAACCACGAAAGTTTTGCCAGTATGTTACTGAATACTTGAATATCTAGAGGATTGATGATTTTCTATTTTTGCATTAGTTTTGAAAGTGATTTGAGTAGCATGTTGGACTAGATTACCTCTGAGATCCCTTGCATCCTAAGATTCTCTAATCCTGAGGCTCTATGAGAAGATTCATAAATATTCTTCTCATAGAGACTGCTATTTTATGTCAGCAGATTATGTACTCAGCCATATAAAGCAATAAGAATGCCAAAACCCCTATCATAGTCCAAACAATTTGTGGGTTATATCTAAATAGTCTGATGTGCTAACCACAACTAAGGAATTTACTAGGGATTTAAAGTTCTGTAACCAACATTTTGTCATTCATTGTCCTGGAGTATGTTTCAAAATTGTAGAAAGTCAAACTCTGGCAATGCTACGGCAAACATATCGATAACTGGAAGCAAAAGGTCATTAAGAAACTTCTAGTGAAGTAGAGTAGTTCTGATATTTGTAGCTTACTTTCAAGAAATGGAATTTGGTGGAGCTCTTTGATTAATGATGCAAGCAGTTCTTGGGCCCTTGCAGAAGACCATTTGAGATTCTTTAAAGTACCGAACAATGGAAGATCCTTGCTTCCCTCCATACAGTACTTGCCATGAACTTCATAAACTATCTTTAGCTAGTGCAGGAGTTCCCAACTTGTAGATGAGTTTCTACTTACAGGTATCAAAACATAATCTGAAAAATCCATAAGTTGGTTTCTAGAACAGTATCTTCTTTTTCTGTTGTGCATAATGATTTCCACAATTTGTTTGGATTCTTGTGGGTAAAAATTAAAAATCCTCTGCTTTGTCTAGGTCCTATACTATCAACAATACTGCTCCTGCCCCCACATTACTGCTCCAACACCAAAGATAAAGGAAAACAAATACACAGATTGAATCATACACACTAAGATTAGATACATGAGAATACCCAGAGACACATTCATTAAAGACCTACATACACAATCAACATATTTATTCATAGGAATAAATCCACCAACTGGTTATGTCTTCCTATCCAGATCTTGGTGGCTTTTTGATACTTCTTTTCTCCAGCTTGGTTCAAAATCTTTATCTCCACCCTTAAACCCCTCCTTTAGCTTGGGAGACTTCAATATACATGTTGCTGTCCCCTTCAGTACTTGTATTTCCCAGTTGATAAACTTCTTCATTTCTCATTATCTGAGCCTTCATTTTATGTTTAGCTACAAAAGAACACACCTTCACCCAAAACTGTTACATAGCTACCAATCACAACTTGAAAATTCCTCTATGTGAACACAACTATCTTTTTGTTCTACCTCTCCCTAAGCTTCATCTTTGTTAAATCTGGTTTTCCCATTTTCCACATCATCTAGTTTATGTATTCCTCCCTACTTTCCCACTCTTAACACTACTATTCCTTCACTGTTGCTAGTCAATTCTAATACTTCAATTTTATCAACTCTACAGCAGCTCTTCTAAACCTTTTCAACCTTCTCCTAGCTTCCCATGGCTTCCCCTCACTCCTCACTCTCAGCAGTGATCCTGACCTCATATTTTATAGATAAAATTGAAACCATTCACCATGATCTTCCTCTTCTCCTCTCTTCCTCATCTCCTACAATTCAGATGACTTCTGCAACTATCAACTCCTTCCCTCCTGTCTCACATGATGATGTGGCCTCCTTTCTTACCAAGGCTAGCTCCTACAGCTGCTCAAGCAGTCCCATTCTATTCCATCTCCTTTAATATATTACTTCTGCTATGTGCATGCTATCATTTATTTTCAATCTCTCCCTGTCCACTGGTTCATTTCCTACTGCTCACAAACATTCCATGACTCCTCTGTCCAGAAAAAAAAAACACCCTAATTTGATCTTTCCATATCCACTAAGTACCATCCTATATCATTTCTGCCCTTTGTAACTAATTCTCTGCTTATTTTATAATAGGTACTGCACTTTCCTCTCACTCTCTTATTAATCCCTAAAATATAGCATCTTATCTTCCTACTCTCTATCTAGCACCCTCTCTCCAAAGTTAGCAATGATCTCTTAGGTTCCAAATCTAAGTCTTTTTTCTGACCTCATTCTTCTTGACCAGTTTACATCTTTAACACTATTGATCACCCTCTCTTTGATATTATCTTCTTTCTAGGCTTTTGAGACATCATTCTCTTTTTGTTCTCCTCTTACCTATTTGACCACTCTTTCTAAGTCTCCTTTATTAAGCTTTGTCTATGTTTATTTACAGAGAGGCTAAAGTATTTGCACCTTATCCTCCATCATTAGAGTGACACTGGCCTCCTAATTGTTCCACAAATAATATTATTTGATTTCTTGATTCTAGACATTTTCTCTGGCTGTTCCCTAGCTTGGAATGCTCTCCTTCTCCAATTTTACCTAATGACTTCCCTTACCTCCTTTAGGTACCAACTAAAATCCTATCTTTTATAGGAAACCTTTCCAAACCCTCTTAATTCTAGTGCCTTCCCTGTTTTAATTATATCCTATTAATAGCTTATTTGTATACGTTTGTTTGCATACTGTTTCCCTCATTAGATTGTAAGTTCCTTGAGGGCAAAATCTCTCTTTTTACCTCTTTTTGTATCTCCAGAGGTTATACATAGTGTGTGCTTACTAAATATTTACTAAATGATTGTTTAGGTTTTTCTTTTCTCTCTAGGCAATCTTCTCTCAATCAATAAACTATTTATTAAATGACTAATGTGTATTATACAGGGCATTTGGCAACAATATTTGTATATAGGAATGAGAGGCTTTCAAAAAGCTTACATTTTACCACTGGAAGACAGTGTGGTATAATGGATATATTGCAGGACGTGGCATCAAGAATGTTTCAGGGTTCCGGGTTAAGATGGCGGCAGAGTAAGAAGCAGCTCTTAACCTCTCCTGACCGAAACACACAAAACTCCTCAAGGGGACATAAAAACAAGTCCAGACGAATGGAGGAACCCCACAACAGGGCACAGCGTGGAAGGTACGTGGAATCGAGACATTTCCAGCCTATAAAGGGCTCTCACTTAATCGCGGGCTGAGCAACCGCCCCACCCCCACCCCCTCCACACTCATCTATAGCTCCGAACCCAGCTAAAAAGAAATAGAGCAAGTTTGGGGCACCCATCGAGTCATCAGCAGCTCCGGGACCTGTTCCTGAGAGCAGCAAGACTTAGGACCCCATTAAGTCAAAAAACGCACGCGAAATCTGAGCGCGGGAGCAGAGAGTGGACGCTGGGCGCAGGCGTGGGTGGAGGCAGACACAGCCAGGAACTAAAGCTCTGAAAACCTGAGTGGGGAACCAGTGCAGACGGGTATACGACTGTGGAAGCAGCGCCCTGAGACTTGTAAAGGAACCTCCTGCAGAGGATCAAGCAAGGGGGTCCACCAGGGGGCTTGACCTTGGAAAAAACCAGAACTCAGACCTCAGGTACCAATAGACCGCGGACAGACACTGAGCGCGAGGATAAATCTGAGAAGTTGCTGAGCTAATGATGGCTACTCAGTCACAGGAAGTTCAGAAGAGAAAGAATAATAATAACAAGAAAAAGAAGTCTTTAACACTCGACAGCTTTTACACAGAGAAAATCCAGACAACCGAGCAAACAGAGGAGGAGAACAAACAAGCATCCAGACCCTCCTCAAATAAGGAAAACTCCTCACAAGCTATGGAAGAGTTCAAAACTGAGATTTTGAGGAAAATGGAAGAGATCTGGCAAGAAAATAACAGTTTAAAAGGTAGAATCTTGCAACTGGAAAGTGAGGCTCAGAAACCAAATGAACTGATAAGCAAATTGAACACCAGAAACGACCAGATTGAAAAGGAATACCGGAAGATTATGGCCGAAAACCAGAAGATTAGGGCCGAAAATCAATCCCTAAAGGCTAGAATTGAGCAACTGGAAGCTAATGATCTCTCAAGACAACAAGAACAAATAAAACAAAGTCAAAAGACTGAAAAAATAGAAGGAAACATGAAATATCTCAATGAGAGAGTGACAGACCAAGAAAACCGGTCTAGAAGAGACAATTTGAGAATAATTGGCCTTCCAGAAAAACCAGAAATTAATAAAAACCTGGACTCCGTACTAAAAGAAATTATTCAGCAAAATTGCCCTGAAGTCCTACAACAAGAGGGCAATATAGACATCGAAAGGATTCATAGAACACCCACTACATTCGAC